>NW_024081171.1:153878-409938 GCF_003009895.1 Hyaena hyaena
CAGGCAGAGAAGGACAAATATCATATGTTTGCACATATAGGAGGATTAGGAGGAACTTAACTGAGGAACAAGGGGGAGAGGAAGGGGGGAAATGGTGGGGGAAAGGGAGAGAGGCAAACCACGAGAGACTCTTGAATGCTGACAAAAACTGAGGACTGATGGATGTCGGGGGGAGGCGGGATGGGCATGGAGGAGGGCACTTGTGGGGATGAGCACTGAGTGTTATGTGGAAACTAATTTGACAATAAACTATTTGTAAAAAATAAATAAATAAAAAAAGAAAATTCAACTTCATGCAAAAAATACATAAATAAATAAATAAATAAATAAATAAATAAATAAATAAATAAACTTTTTAAAAAAAAGAAAAAAAAATTCTTTATGAACCTGACTCTAGCAAGAACTGAAAAAGTAAAGAATTAGACTACTGTTGGATATTCATTCTGTGCCAAGAACTTTCACATGCAATTGTTACTGTAGGGGCAACAGTTATAAAGTTGTGCTTGTTTCTTCCTACCTTATCCTCAATGAAATGAATTCAAGTCATAGTTTTCAGAGATAAAATAACTTTAATTAGAAACTCACCACACCATAGTAAATAGTACACTAAAATCCTTCTGTTCTCTTTATTTTGATATCTTAACAGGAACCAAAAATAATGAGACCTATTTTCATAATTGAATTACCACACTGAATAATTGGACATCTGTCAAGTTAATTTCAAAAATAAATTTGGATGTGAGGAAGAAAGAGGATGGCCAAATCTTTTGAAAATCTAAACAGAGGCTCAGAATCACAGGCTATACCTCACCAGCTAATCTGCTGATACAGATATCTACATAAAGATTATCATCATCTACTCCATTTATCCATGGTCACCATATGACTATAAGACCACAGATAGCAACCAAAGTAAAGATAACACAAATTAGATTGCTTTACTGTTTAATTAAATAGTAAGGATACATAAAACAATATATTTTTGTTTTTTTTTAATTTTATATATAGAGAGAGCATGAGGGTGGTGAGAGGGCAGAGGGAGAGAGAGACTCCTAAGCAGGCTCCATGCTTAGCACACACCCTGATGCAGGGTTCCATCCCACAACCCTGTGATCATGACCTGAACCCAAATCAAGTGTTGGATGTTCAACTGACTGAGCCACCCAGGCACCCCTAAAATATATTTTTATTTATAAAATGTGTGAGCCATATAGGGTGTGGACAGGAATTCTTATTTGTTAGTCTGTGTTAAGTAATCTGTCACTTAACATGATTTAGAGTTTACTTTAGATGCTGAATATACATATTCAAATTTTGATTCTTCTGCTTGCTAATTACAAAATGGACATTTATTTAACTTCTTGTTTCAGTTTTCTCATCTATGAAAATAGAGATGATAATAATAGCACCTCCCCTAGTATAGTTGTCATGAGAATCACATGAAATAGCACAAGTAATGTTCTCAACTCAATGGCTCAAACATAGTAAATATTGTATATATTACCATTATCATTATCTTTATCAGTGTTAGTGACAGCATCATCATCATCATCATCTTCCAGTTCAACCATGAGGGATGAAATATGTTACACGTTGTTTTCATTTATGATGCTCTTATTTAACATATGTGATCTTGATAAAACTACTGAATCTCTCTAAGCCTTAACTTCCTCCTGAGGAAAATACTTTTAATCATTACAGTGAAATGCTATTACAGGTACAAAAAATCTTCCTTTTTTTTGCAGTCTTTCTCAACTTTGCCATGATGCATTTTGATTGATATTTAATATTTTTCAAAGTGAAGAGAAATTAAAAACAAGTTATTAGCATAAGTGTAAAGCTCTTTATATTATATTATACGATATATATATATAAATTATGTATAATTATATAAGTATATTATAATTATAAAAATATATAAATAATTTAAATGTATAACATATCTTTAAATTGTACAGTGTCAGTTTCAAATGCAAATATTAGAGCATTTTACACTTATCTGGAATCATCAAAATTACACAATCCATATTTTGTCATTCATCTCCATAGGGTCTCTCTTGAGTCAACTAGAATAAACAAACACAAGCTAGATTTAGGAAGTTTGGAAGGAGGAATAGTAGTGCCTCTAGGTACGGAGGGGACCTGAGGAAGAGCATTCTTATGCACAAGACATTCATGGGAAAATCTAGACCCCTGGGAGTAGGCATGGGGTGGCCAGAGGCATATATACATGCTCTATGTGAAGGTTGTCAAGTTCATCTCCTGCCAGTCACTGCTAACTGATAAAGCCTTTTCCCTGCCAAGGTGGGGAAGTGAGTCAGTCATCTCTCCTTCCTACAGGCCCCATGCAGGAATACACAATAGATGGGTGACCCCCAAGGACATTGCAACCTCTGTGCTAGAACACAATAGGTACCTAGGTACCTGGGTGAAGGATGTCTGGGCTGAGACAGATCCACTGCCACCATGCACCCTCTCCAGCCTCTGGGGAATGTGTGAGCCCAAATCTGGCCCTCCCAGAGCTTGAGCCCAGGCTGAAGACCAAAAGAGTCAGTGTTCAGGTGGGGCTTTAGGACTGGGAAACTGGCTGATCCTGTGACATTAGGAAGTGAAGGAATACGCAGTTAAAAATCCCTCACAGGGAGACAAAGGTTATGAAAAGGGCTCACACATTATCCTAAGTTCCAGAACCCCATTATCCTAAGTTCCAGAACCCCATCCCATGCTCCAGTATTTCATCATATCTTACAATATACAAATTCAAAAATAATATTAACATATACAAACCAATTTATGTGACACATTAAATTAACAAAAGCAAGAATAAAAATAACATGATCATCTAATAGAGGCAGAAAAAGCATTTTATAAAGTTCAATATACTTTTACGATAAAAAAAACCTATCAACAGATGAGGTATAGAAAGAATATGTGTCAATATAATAAAGTCCATATGAGAAAAGTCCACAGCTAACATCATAGTCAATGGTATTATACTGAAAGCTTTTCCTCTAAGATCAAAACAAGACAAGAATGCCCACCCTCACCACTTCTATTCAACAGAATACTATAAGTTCTACTCATACCAGTCACACCCACACACAATCTCTCTCTCTCCCTCTCTCTCTCTCTCTCACACACATGCACACACACACACAAACATGAAAGAAAGAAATAAAAGACATGTAAATGAAAAAGTAAAGTTTTTCTCTGATTGCATATAGAATGATTTTTATGTATAAAATCCTAAAAACCCCATAAAAAGCTGTTGGAACTATTAAATTCAGTGAAGACACAGGATATATAATCAAAAGTCAGTTGGATTTCTACACACTAACACCAAGCTATATGAAAAAAATATTTATTACTTAATTAAAAGAACAATTCCAGGGGTGCCTGGGTGGCACAGTAGGTTAAGCATCTGACTCTTGATTTTGGCTCAGATCATGATTTCATGGTTCCTAGGATCGAGCCCCATGTTGGGCTCTGCATTATGGTGCAGAACCTGCTTGGGATTCTTGATTTATTTTTCTAACCTTCCTCTGCTCTCTCTCACTATCAAAATAAATAAACACTAAAAAATTCCATTTATAGCAACATCAAAAAGAATAAAATACTTAAGAATAAATAAATAAATAATGAATTAAAAGACTTGGACACTGAAAACTACAAAACAGTAATGAAAAAAATTAAAAATGCAAAAAACATCCCATGTTCATGGATTAGAAGATTTAATAATAATAAAATATTCATACCACTCATAGCAGCTTCAGCCTATGACTGTGAGTTCCAACCTGCTTGTGTTCCCCATTTCCTGGTGTCCCTCTCTGTGGATTTCAGACTTGCATATCTAGCCCCAACAATTTTGTAAACCAATTCCTTATAATAAAATTTTAATATCTATAAAATATCCATATGCAATATCCCAATGGCATTTTTGGGGCACCTGGGTGGCTCAGCTCATTAAGCGTCTGACTTCAGCTCAGGTCGTGATCTCATGGTTCATGAGATCGAGTGCTGCATCAGGCTCTCTGCTGTCAGCACAGAGCTGGCCTCAGATCCTCTCTCTCCCTCTCTTTTCTGCCCCTCCCTCTCTCTCTCTCAAAATTAAATAAACATTTAAAACTTTTTTTAAAAATCTCAATGGCATTTTTTACAGAAATAGAAAAAACAATCCTGAAATTCATATGAAACCACAAATGACTCAGAAAGAATAGGCAAGGCAATCTGAAGAAAGAAGTACAGGGGTGAAAGCATCACATTTCTTGATTTAAAAATATATTGCAAAAATTTAGTAATCAAGATAGTATGATACTGGCATAAAAGCAGACATATAGACCAATGGGACAGAACAGAAAGCCCAGAAATAAATCCACTCATCTAGAGTCAACTGACATGAGTGTCAAAAATACACAATTGGGAAAGAATAGTCTTTTTAATAAACAGTGTTGGGAAAACTGGATACTCACATGGAAAATAATGATACTTGACCTTTATTTTATACTATACAAAAACAACTCAAAATGGATAAAAGATTTAAACATAAAACCCCAAACTGTAAAATGCCTGGAAGAAAACTTAGGGGAAAAGCTTCATAACTTTGGTCTGGGCAATGATTTCTTATATAGGACACCAAAAACACAAATAACAAAAACACAATTAGATAAATGAGACTGAATCAAACTAAAAAGATTTTGCACATAATAGGAAACCATCAACAAAGTGCAAAAGCAACCTACAGAAAAGGCAAATGACACCATAAATCTGATGAGATTAATAAAATAAAAAAATTTCCCCAATTACCCAATTAAAAAAATGAGCAAAGAAACTCAATAGATTATTTCTCAAAAGAAAACATAAAAATAGTCAACAGGCATATGAAAAGATGTTCTTCATTCCTAAACAGGGGAATGAAAATCAAACCACAATGAAATATCACTTCATATTTTTTAGGATGGCTATCCAAAAAAAGAAAAAAGAAAAGATTACAAGTGTCGACAAAGATGTGGAAGAATTGGAACCCATTGTACATTGTAGATAGGAATGCAGAATGATACAGCCATTATAGAAAATAGACTGCAAATTCCTAAAAAATTAAAAAATAGAATTACTGTATGATACAGACATCCTACTTGTAAAACAATTGAGATTAGTAGGTTGAAAAGATATCTGTGTTCCCATGTTAATTGCAACATAATTTCAAGAGTGGGAGATACGGAAACAATCAAAATGTCCATTAATGGATGGGTGAAAAAATATATTTACCTATAATAAATAATAATAATGGAACATTATTCAGCCTTAAAAACAGAAAGAAATCCTATCATATACCAAAACATGTATGGGTGTTGAGGACACTAGCTAAGTGACAGGCTAGTCACAGAAGGACAATGACTGCATAATTACACCTAAAAGAGGTATCTGAAATAATTAAACTCATGGAAACAGTGTAGAATGGTGGCTGTCAAGAGCTGGAAAAAGGAAGAAATAGGGAGTTGATGTTCAACAGGTATAAAATTTCAGTTATGCAAGATAAATACATTCTAGAGATCTGCAGTAAAATACTGTGTACAATATAGTATACTGTGCACTTAAAACTTTAAGGGGTTAGAGCTTATGTTATATGTTTTTATCATAAGTTTTTTAAAATAGATGTGACAGATACAGTGAAGACTGGTGGCTCTAAGTTTTTGTATTTGTTTTCATATTTTTAAATTGGAGGGGGAGCACATCAGGAAGTGAGAATGGAAATTGTTGTAGGAATCATACCATGATGGCATTATAAGCCCTGCTGAAGAATTTAGACTTGCTCCTGTATGAAATGAAGTGACAGTAAGATTTTATTCAAAGGAGTAATTTTGAATACTAGGAAATAAATAACTTGACAGTAGTACTGAGAATGTGTTGGAGAATTAGAAAATATGTAGGCATGGAGAGCAATTTGAAGGTAGTTGCGGTAATTTAAGTAAGAAACCTCAGAACTTAATTTTAAACAGTATGGCAAGAAAAAAGCTAAGGGAGGCAACTTGATAGTTAATTAAGTTGTTGATGTGTCTTGATAATTGATTAGAAAAGAAGGA
This sequence comes from Hyaena hyaena, assembly GCF_003009895.1. Classification (NCBI taxonomy): domain Eukaryota; kingdom Metazoa; phylum Chordata; class Mammalia; order Carnivora; family Hyaenidae; genus Hyaena; species Hyaena hyaena. The sequence goes on from NW_024081171.1 coordinate 159,959, forward strand.
AGAGATGATATTTTACAACAATCCTGTTTGAATATCTATACAAAATGCTTGTGCTATTTACTGCAGTAAGTAATTAAAGAAAATGTTTATGTCTGGGAGAGAGAATGATGAAACTGTTTTTGCCATGTTAATTGTGAGATGTCCATACACATCAAATTGGAGTTGGCAAATTTTAATTGGACATTTGAATCTGGAATGCAGGTGTGAGATTTAGACAAATGGTATAGATTTTATTGTCAGCATATAGGTTATAGTCAGTTATGTGATTGCATAGGATAAGCAGGCAAAAGCAACATGGCCAGACCTTGAGGAATGCCAGCATTTATGGAATGGAAATGGAAAAACAAGAGTCAAGAATACTGAGAAAAAGTATACAGAGGAAAAGGGTATTGTTTAAGAAAGAAGGGAAGAAAGAGCTTCATAGTAAAGGAAATTGTGAACTATTCCTGCTATGGAGAAATTAATCAAAATGCTAAAATTATCTATTTATTTTAGTAAAAAGTTACTTGTCACTTTCCTAAAGTGGACATTTTCTTTTTTTTTATGTTTATTTATTTTTTAGAGACATCAAGAGACAGAGTGTGAGTAGGGGAGAGGCAGAGAGACGGAGACACAGAATCTGAAGCAGTCTCCAGGCACCGAGCTGTCAGCGCAGAGCCCAACAAAGGGCTCAAACTCACGAACTGTGAGATCATGCCCTGAGCCAAAGTCGGATGCTTAACCGACTGAGCCACTCAGGTGCCTCTGGAGTGGGCATTTTCAACAAAAGTGGCTGTAAAAATTAGATTTTAGGGAAAGAGAGTGTAAACTATTTTCTGCAAAAGTTTGTGAGGGGAGTGAATGAGATAGGGTGATAACCGAAAGGTAGAGTAAAAATGTTTTTAAGATGAAATGAATGAATAAGGTTAGAAGAGTTGTGAAAAAGGGTAATTAATCTATTGGGTTCTTTGAGAAAAGGAAAGATTAGATACAAAACTTTGGAGCAAAGGTAGGAAAGTGGGTGAAAATACCAATAAGCATATACACGTACGGACTATAGATCAGAAAATTTAAGCATGATACATTTGATATAAAAATTGATTAAACTTTGTGTTAGGTTAGGATCTAAAGGAAAAGATACTGAAATGAATTTTTACTCCCACAACATTTGCAACAACACCGATGAGGGAGTGGGGGAGCAGAATTCATCTGCAATGAGGTTGCTGCAACAGCCTCCTCAGAAAATTCAAGGGAATCTCTGAACCTCATGTGCTCCTTGAGAGGTGGCTTGAATCAAGGCAAGAAGGCTGCCTTATGGCACCAGGCATCAGACAAGGGGCACCCTAGAGAGAAGGCATGACCTTGGGTAAGACAGTTCCTTTTCAGAAGGAAATTCCTAGAGTAGCAATCAGCTATAACCCATCAGCAGACAATACTCCTGGCGGTTAAAGGAATGTGTCTTGGTCTTGAATGTGGTTTTATGTGGTACATAACTCACACAGAAATTTAAAACAATTCTGAAATTTCTGGGTCAAGATAACTATTGACTACCTAAATTTATTTCTTTTTTCCCAAACCTCATTGAAATGAAGAGAAAAACATGTTAAGAAGATCAGAAACCCATCTCCATTACTGTCAAGGGAGAAACATTATATTTGGGGACTCAGACACAAGTATTTTAGGATCCTGGATGGCTCAAAAGGTAATGCCTGGGCCTTTAAAAACTGAATATAATCACAGAATAGAAGTCAGCTTTTAACATAATTTGGCGAGAATTTCCCCCTTTTTTGGGGGGAGAATAGGTACAAAGTCACAATATGTCTCTAAGAACCCATCAGGGATTTTTATCCTGAACAAAGAACTAATAAAGATAAAACCTGAAAAGAATAAAATAAAATAGAATAAAAATAAGTTACTTATCAAATTGTCATGTACAAAATCTTTAACAAAAATGCAGACTTCTGGGTAATGAGATTATGAGAGAAAATAGTAAAAGGAGGAAAAGGAAGGAGAAGGAGGTTACAAAGTATATGAACCCTCCTCCCAACCTCCTGCATTGGACATCTCCCCACAATAAGCATCTCAGAATAGCAATCTTTGGAGAAGAGAAAAAAAAAAAATAAGGACATCCTTAAGACTGTCTCAGCCCAATTCTTGTAGAAAATTTCCAGGCAGAAATACAGGGACAGAATGTGCAGATGGAACCTGCTGATTTCCCTAAGTTGAGAAGACAAGCAGTATAGAGTTCAGGAAGACCAAAGTGCTTAGAATTCATGAGGTAGAATGCCAGAGAAGAGAGATTTAACACACAGAGGGAATTCCTAAAATATGCAGAGGATTTTTCTCATAACTTCATCTGAGTACTGATTGGAAACTACTTCTGAGGAGTCATCTCATAACAAGAGAAAGACTATTGGAAAGAAACAGGCAGAACAATCACTAGAGAGCACACCGAGCTGAGGATAGTTCATGTTCTGAGCAACTAGAAGAGAAAGTTCTAACACATAAACTATCAACTAAAATCTTTAGTGGTGGGACCAATTTAACCATAGATTAAAGGCTGTTCTCGGCTCATCCAACAAAATTTAAAAGCAAGCACCAAAAGCATCAAATTGGGGGTGCCTGGGTGGTTCAGTCGGTTAAGCGTCTGACTTCGGCTCAGGTCATGATCTCGTGGTTCGTGGGTTCCAGACCCACATCGGGCTCTGTGTTGACAGCTAGCTCAGAGCCTGAAGCCTGTTTTGGATTCTGTGTCTGCCTCTCTCTCTGACCCTCCCCTGTTCATGCTGTCTTTCTCTCTCTCAGAAATAAATAAAATATTAAAAAAATTTTTTTCAAGCATCAGTTTTCAAGTAACTAAGTAAATTCTAGAACATAACTCAAAATACTTAAGAGAACTCAAAAGCTCTTAGAGCCAATAATATTAAATTTATAATGTTTGAAATCCAATCAAAACTTACCTGGCATATGTAGAAGCAGGGAAATATGAGTATTAATAGAAACATGCCAGGAATGACTAAGATAATAGATTTAATAATACTAGTAGCAATAACATAAGAAAAAGAATGATGATAATGAATTGCCTTTGAGTATTAAACATGTGCCAGCATTGGTCCAAGTGATTATCATCCATTACTCAGTATAATCGTTTAAAATAAAAAAAAAAAAAAACTTCTAGAACACAATTATTTTCCACTTTAAGTGGTGTAGAAAACCTGCCGAACAACACACAAGTACAACATGGCTGAAGTGAGACTAACTCTCAAGTTTAGCTGACTGCAATGTCCAGCATATGCTCTAAACTACTTACCTATATTATTTTATTGTCATTTAAAGTTACAGAGCTACTCATTAATATTGAATACTTTCTAAAGTAATTCACATGAGTGAAAGTAAATAATAGTATTTCACAAGGCCTGTCATCATTCTGAGGTAATGTTTAAAGAAGTATTTGAAAATTTAGTTTCACTAAATTCAAAATAAGTACTTCAAATATTCAAGTACAACTTTTATAGAGCAAATTAATGAGGAAGATCTTTTGTATTTAACTATCTTTTTCAAAATATTTAAATGAATATAATTAACCATATATAATAAGCTGATGCTGTTTCACAGCAGATATCACATGTGAATAAGAAGATATGTTAAGAGCACTTTAAGAGAATCCCCTGTTATTCAATCTTGACTTCACCCCTCCAAAATATGTCTTGCTTCTGTTGCTAGACTTTACAACTTCCAATGGTTTCCTGGGAATAACGCCTGGAAATTAGTCTTCTCCATTTGCATCCCAAAGCCAATACTATCAAAATTGTCAACATTATCAAAATTAAATTTAGAATTCTGGTATTACTAACAATCTGGTCAGAGGCCAAAATATATGAACAAATAATAAACTTATAAATTTTATGATTCATTAGGAAAAAGCTGTGAATAGTAAGATGTAATATTGAAAAGCTGAAAGTCACACAATTTTTATACCAAAAGAACTCAGACTGAGGGCAAAGAAAAACCAAGAATATAAGGACACCAATAATTATTATCAGTGGTTTCTGAACCATCTATGTGGTCAAAAAAGCTACATATGCATAAACACATTTCATATCATATATTCATAGAAATAAAAATATGGAATGAAACAGATTAGATGGTAAAGTATAACTGATGTTACAATTATTCAATTGTTTGTATAGCTGAATTTTACATTACATTATGTATATACACACCATATAAAAAAGTTTTAAGAAAATTATTTCCACTTAGTTTTATTTCAAGTATCAGAAGTACTAGAAATATCTAGTTATGTATCTGATAAATTCTATTTTTTAAAGTAATTTAAGGTTTATTTTTGAGAGACAGAGAGAGTCAGAGAGAGACAGAGTGAGAGACAGGTGGGGGAGAAGTAGAGAAAGAGGAAGACACAGAATCTGAAGCAGGCTCCAGGCTCTGAGCTTTCAGAACAGAGCCTGATGCTAGGCTTGAACTCACAGCCCCCAAGATGATGACCTGAGCTGAAGTCGGATGTTTAACCGACTAAGCCACACAGGTACCCCATTATCTGCTAAATTAGTAACACCAATCTAGGTTCATTTAAAAATTATAACCCATGTATCATTTGGGTCACTTCAAAACTCTCCAGTTATCTCACTTGTGTAATTTAAATAGTTCTATTAAAAATTCAATATACATATTTGGGTTTCAACTGATATATAATCTAAAAGATAATGAAATTGTGGATTAGGAGGAGATTATTATGACTAAAAGATAGTAATTCCATATAATTTAGTCCAAACATATATTTTAATTTCCTAGGAGACTATGCATTTACTTTCAACTGTGTCAAAAGTAAATTTGTTTCAAATTAAAACAAGTGAGATCATTTCCCTTGAATGAATCATTGAAGACAACTTTCTAAGAGAAGGACTCACATGGTAATAGTCTTTAAAAATTGTTTTCCAAAGATATAAGACTGCATTTACATTATTGTATAGACTATTCTATATTTGGAGATAGTTGATATGAATTAGGAGATTTATTTTCATTGCTTAAATTATTATCAGATTTTAGTACTGAAACAAAGTGCTAAATAACCTCTTTTCCTCAAATGCAGATATATCTTTCTTTTTAAAAAAATTATTTATTTAATTTGAAGAGAGAGAATGAGCAGGAGAGGGGCAGAGAGAGAGGTAGAGAGAGAATCCCAAGCTGATAATCAGCATGGAGCCCAATGCGGGGCTTGGTCTCATGACTGTGAGATCATGACCTGAACCAAAATCAAGAGTCAAACTCTTAACTGACTGAGCCACCCAGGCACCCCAAATATCGTCTTAAAGTTTAACAATCAGCATGAGGCACTGACACGTTCATCTTCCTGAGCCTTACTAAGTGTAGGCAACTGACTTCCTATTGCATGATATTAAAAAGAAAAAGAAAACATAAAGGCTTTTAAGGATAAGACAGTAAAATTTAGTAGTGAAGAGAGTGGGTTTGTCATCTCCTCAAAAAAGCAAAAACAGAAACAAATACCAACATCAACAATCACATTAATATTTAAAAAATAATATCTTTGTTTCTTAACCATTATTGTTTTCTTAATGAAAACTTTATCAGCATGTAGGCATTAGCCTGGACACTAGTATTTCTGTACAAGGCAACACACAAAAGAGGCCACGTTTATAATAAACTTTATAAGCCTTACAGTTTGAACACAAATCTACCTAGCAACCCAGATATAGCATGTTGAGTTTCCATACTTGATTAAAGGATAAGAGCTGAGTACGCATGGATAAATTTAAAAACCTCAATACCGAGCTGAACAGGTGTTTAAGTTTGAGAGTAGGTATTAGCATTAAATATATCTCACCATACTGCTTTTTCAGTTTTCAAGAGTCACTGGAGACTATTAACTTCCTGGAGGCTCACCAGAATCTGGCATATATTCTGCAAGACAAGGCCAACACAACTTAAATGCTACAGACTTCTTTAGTTTTTTTAATGTTTTATTTATCTCTGAGAGAGAGAGAGAGAGAGAGAGAGAGCTAGTGTGAGCAGGGGAGGGTCAGAGAGAGAGGGAGATACAGAATCTGAAGCAGGCTCCAGGCTCTGAGCTGGCTGTCAGCACAAAGCCCGATGCGGGGCTCGAACCCACAAACTGTGAGATCATGACCTGAGCCAAAGTCGGACACTTAACCAACTGAGCCACCCAGGCGCCCTGCTACAGCCTTCTTAAATCAGAATTTAGATTACTATGTATTCCTATTACTTAAAGGCATATTATTGAGGTTATTTTTGAACTAAGTTTTGGACAGTTGAGGGAATTGTTTTAAGGAAGAGGAGAAAAAATATTTCAGTTAGAGGCATAGCATAAACAAAGTTCATGATCAAGTACAGGGCAAGCACTAAAATCATAAACCAGACTAGCACAAAAACAGCTCTGGTGAGGAGAAACAGGAGACAGTTTGAATGGCTTCCAAACTTTTCCTCTTCCTCCCTGCTGCAAAAGTCATTGTTCAGCTCCTATTCAAAACATCACCTTGTAATTCATCCAGGTCTCTCTTTTATCCCTTATTCTAGAAGTTCCTGGCCATTCAACCTAATTACTGTGGAGTTTGACTACTGATTCAAAGTTAGAATGATCATATAAGTTATTTTCAAATTAGTAAAATTTGAGAGTCAAAGGGAATGTTACTGATAATTATGTCATGACATATGTAGGAACCAGGTTTTTTTGGGTCTGAGTACATACAGACTCTTATCTTGGGTGTCATCAAAACTGGCCCACCAAATTGGCTTCAACTATATTGTCTTCCATATTCAAAAAGATTTGACAATAGATATACTCTGGATCTTGCCATCATTCAAAGCAGTCTCACACCCAAAACTTTAATGTACAGTATAATGATACCTGCCATCTCCTATACATCTGACCTCTCACTCCCATGTTATCTGCTGTTTGAACACATTAAATCTAGCAATCACTATAACTACGTTCCCTTATTGTAATTCCTTCCTCAGAGTCACACTGTTCCTTGTCCAACACTAGTAGGTCACTCAGAACCTCCATACCTTTTTACCCAACCCCTTCTTCCTCTTAGATTTCCACCTTTAAACTGCAAACCCTCTATTTTGGCTCATCTTACCCCTTGGCTTCACTGCTGTAACATATTTCTAAATATGTATGGTACATTTTCTAATAATAAGCTATGGATAAATGATCTCTTTTACTCTTTATATTATTTTCATTGTCTCACATATTAGATTTCAAATTCCAAAGCAAGGATATGTAAATGATGTGTGTGTGTGGGTGGGTGCATGTGTATACGTGTGTGTATGTGTGTGTATATATATGTGTGTGTGTATATGTGTATGTATAAAAATTAATGTATGCATATATATAATTATTTATAAACATTCATAGTTGAGTCAAATGCACAATAAATATATATTTTTTAATTTTATATTTTATTTATTTCTGAGAGACAGAGAGAGAGCACATGAGCAAGCAGGGGAGGGTCAGAGAGAGAGGGAGACACAGAATCTGAAACAGGCTCCAGACTGGCTGTCAGCACAGAGCCCGACACGAGGCTCGAACCCACAAACTGTGAGATCATGACCTGAGCCGAAGTCGGATGCTTATCCAACTGAGCCACCCAGGTGCCCCCACAATAGATATTTTAATAAACAGATTTACAGACTACTTTAAGCTCATATATTCTTTAAAGCAAGCACTGGATATGTTGAATAAAAATCAGATAAAGTGTACCAAACCACCAAACGCTCACATTTACTCAGTCAGTACTGACTCTCTTATTAGTCCCTAAACCCAGATTATCTAGTGAATCAAATATACATTCCCACTTTTAACATTCTAAATCCCAATCTAGAACCTCAAATTCTCTAAAGAATCTATGCTATCATTTTGATACACTTTTTTCTCTGCCTGACCCAGCCGGTCCTTGGTTTTACTGTTACCTTAAACTCAGTAAATAATACAGATGATCTAGTGGATTTGTGTGTGTGTGTTTATGTGGTGTGTGTGAAAAGGAGAAAGAAGATTGGAATTATTTGATCTCATTGATCAACAAATAATTGTTTTAGGTATTGAGACTATCACTATGAATTTTATCTTTAAAACAATTCTCAGAGAGAAGCACTATAATTTCTTCTGAAACAACAGAGTGATTTTTAGGCTTAAATGGACTATAAAACTTTTATTTGTTAAGTGAAAGTGACTCCTTTTTAAAAACAAACTTTTGCTTTTCTTTTATTTTTTTTTAAGAAAGATAGCACATGTGAGTTCAAGCAGGGAGGGTCAGAAGGAGGGCCCGATGTGGGGCTCCATCTTACAAACTTAAGATCATGACATGAACATGAGCATGACATCAAGAGTCAGATGTTTAACTGACAGAGCTACCCATGAGCCCCCAAAATAAACTCTTAATTTTAGAATAATTTTAAATTTTCAGAAAATTTGCATCCCATACCTAATTGTCTCTGTATCAACATTTTATATTTGTATGGGATATTTGTCACAGTCAACAAATCAGTAGTGAAACATTATTATTAACTGAACTTCACATTTTATTCAGTTTATTTTGGTTTTTACTTAATGCTCTTTTTTAAAGTTTATTTATTCTGAGAGAGAGTGCAGGTATGTATGGGACAGAGAGAAAGAGAGAGAGAGAGAGAATCCAAAGTAGGCTCTGTACTGTCAATGCAGAGCCCAACATTGGGCTCCGGTTTGCAAACTATGACATCATGTAACCTGAGCTGAAACCAAGAGTTGGACACTTTACTGACTGAGCCACCCAAGTGCCTCATTAGTTTCAAGTTCCCCAATGGATACTACATCTCATTTAGTTGTCATGTCTACCTAAGCTCCTCTTGACCCTGACTATGTCCCCACATTACCTCTGTTGTGATCACCTTGAAAATTTGGAAAAGTATTGATCAGATATTTTGTGAAACATCTCACAATTGGGATCTATCTCATGTTTTATCATTAGTAGATCCAGGTTATAGATTTTGGGAAAACAACACAAGTAACGTGTCATTTTTATCACATTACTATCACCACATGCTATTAATATGAGTTACCCTCTTGTCATCAACCTTCCTCACCTGGGGAATATTTGTCATATTTCTCCACTGTAAAGTTACTGTGATTTCCCCCTCTCTATACTGTATTCACTCAAAGGAATCACCTTATACTATACAATAATCCTCACTTAAACTATGGGGAATAGTGCTCTGTTCCATGGAGAGGTGGCTACATAAATTATTTAGGTACATAAATTGTATTCCCTGAATAGCTACATAAATTATTTGAAACTCTTCTGCATGGGAGATTTGCTAAACACTCCCAATTTCCTTATTCAATTATGGTTTTTGGTTAAAATTTAATTATTTATTTTTGAGAGAGAGACAGAGCAAGATCTGGGGAGGGGCAGAAAGAGAGACAGAGACACAGAATCCAAAGCAGGCTCCAGGCTTGAGCTGTCAGCACAGAGCCGGATACCGGGCTTGAACTCACAAGCTGTGAGATCATGACCTGAGATGAAGTCAGATGCTTAACCAACTGAGCCACTTCTGTGCCTCTGTATTTAATTATTTTTATATGATTGTGGACACATGGATATTTATTATATATTTTGGGTTATAATCTAATACTACTTTATTTTGTTGCTCAAATTGTTTTGGCCACTGGGGACTCTTTCAGTTGCCTCCTGTGTTCTTTTGACATATTTTGCATTTTTGTTTGTTTTTCTTTGTATTTTGTTTGTTCATTTTACAGATCCTTATTTTCTGGAACTTCGAGATGGTCCAGGCTCTCATATTGTATATTTCCTACCATACACCAGCCCTATTATAATCAATTTCCAAAAAACCCAGAAAACAAACAAACAAACAAAAAAGCCCAAGCCCAAACAAACCCTGGTTCCCTTCACTGACTCATTGTTTATTGTTAGGTGTTGCTTCGAGTCCCTCTCAAAAGACAGAACAAGGAAATACAGTGCATGTACTAACCAGTAGATACATATGAAATAAATATCTACATATATTTCTAGATTAAGCTAAACATGGTGTCTCCATCTCTAATCTAGTACTACCTGAGTAATTCTATCCTCCCCTCTTTGTTTATAAGCTGTCACTCCAACAGTGATAAACAGTGCTTCCAACACATATCATCCATTTACTTGATTGTTCCATTCTAGTAATCATGAGCAGCAGTGTCATAAGTGGTATTCCACATACTATAAGAAACCATTTTATCAAGTAGAATATAGCACTTATGTCCATTTTCTTTTGCCTTTAGTCTTACACAATACCCATTCTTTTCTCTTTTTTTTTTTCAAGTTTTTATTTAAATTCCAGTTAGTTAACAAACAGTGTAATATTAGTTTCAGGTGTAGAATTTAGTGGTTCATCACTTACATACAACACCCGGTGCTCATCACAATACATCACAACAAGTACCCTTCTTACTACCCATCACCATTTAACCCATCCCCCCCCCCCCCCGCACTGACCTCCCCTCCAGTAACTCTGTTTGTTCTCTATAGTTGAGATTCTGGTTAGACTCTCTCTTTCATTTTTACCCCCCTCTGTCCATCTGTTTTGTTTCTTATATTCCACATACGAGGGAAATCATATAATATCCATTCATTTCTGAAGTTGCTTGGTTCAGCATCTTTTCTCCTTACCCCCTTTAGTAAGCTATTTACATACATTTTACAGTTGGATGGATTCCTTTGTAAAGTCTACATTCATCCTGTGCCCTTGACTCCCTCTTTCACTTTTTTTAATCTTATACATTAGAGTTTACTGTTTGTGCTATGAATTGCAAAAAAATACTTAGTGTCATGTATCCACCTTTACAGTTTTGTAAGAATAGTTCTATTGCTCTCAAATATCCTTTGTGTGCTACTTTTCAACCAATCATACTCCTCAAACTCCTGGCAACCACTGGTCTATCAAGAAGAATACACAAATCAAACAGGAATTCAGCATAAATAAAATTATTTTCTGGTGGAAAACTCTTTTACCAAAAACTACTGGTTTTAAGACAATCTGAAGTATGTGTATCTCTACTTATGTTAGAAAGAAATATTAAAGAATCACATTTGATGTCTATTTGCATATACTTTTTCAAACTTTGTTTGAAGGTGATTGTTTTCATTTATTTAGTAACCATTTGAAATGAATGTCTTTATTTAACCCTAACCTTAGGAAATGAGTAATTTCATGTTCAAATTAACCCAAATTTCACCCATTATATTGATCATGTTAGTGTTATTAGAAAATTCAATTGTGTATTATAAAAATAAGTCATTTTAATTACAGAGGTTAATGTAGTGAGTATAAGCATCCTAGACAAAAACCTTCAGTTGTTCATCTCAATGTATGATGGTCTATATTGGTTTTGTGTGCATCCATCTATGTAATTCCTGTTCCATCTTTACAGAGACAATCAGATTTTCCACACATGAACAGAAAAATAACTCCTTAAGGATATTTTGATTTAACAATAAAGCATTTGACTTAACAATATAATTCCTTTTACTTCAGTGAGTATTGATTAAAAATCTCCTATGATCCCAGAATACCATGAGATCCTGCATCATCTGGTGATATAAAAGAAGTATAAGACAATCTAAAGGAAAACAAAAGATCTAGTTGGGAAAAAGTCATGAAAATATCTATCCATTCACCCGTCTATCTACATACATATATTTACATATATTCTTTCTCTTTTTCAAACTATTACCTTTACATTAACAAATGAATAACTTGAACCCATCACATTATTCACATTCTGAAAATTCTACAATGCTTTTATTACCAGTAAGTTAAAGTCTGTATACAATAAGCCTATTAAATTTTAAATCTTATCTCCAATTACTCTCAGATACTAAACATTTATTTTTCCTAAACTGGTCTTCTTGTTGACTATCAATACTGTGAATTAACTTTTTTATCTTTTTACATTGTACAATAAAAGCTTGACTACACACTTAAGTGAGTTGGACAATACTTTTGGAGGGTTTCACTGAGGGGACATCCACTTGAATCCAAATAGTTACATATGACTAACAGTGGTTGAACTGTTAAGGATGGGTAGAACAGGTAATTGCCATGTTGCAAACCAACATTTTCAGTAGCGAAGTTTACCTCCTTATGCTCCCACTTTCATATTTTAATGAGGATTTCAAAAATAAGCTTTACTGGCCAAGTAATATGTTTCTTTTCAAAAGTTTTGTGAGGTTAAGGGTATTAATGAAATATTTAAGATTTGGAGATTGGCCTGAAGAAAAGAAAACTGGGGTTTCTTTTGTTTCTTAGAATATTCAGATTAATATTATTTTCCATTAGCAATAACTACTTGTCATTGAATAAGTTCAATTTTTAAAACTTTAAATTCATCTCGATATTAAAAGAACCAATAATACTTTTTTTTAAAGGCAGAGAATCAATTAATATTATAAACCTTTCTGACTGATATAGAGCCTTGACTGAGGTGGCTTGGCAGTATGCTACCATACTGATGAATCCTGTCTCTTCATTTTTAGTACTTACAGACATAAGAATTATTTCAACTCTGTGAAACAATGAGAGAATCATCCATAAATATGATGGAAATGCAGATACCATTATGGAAGTCTTTAAATCCTTACTCTATCCCCACTTCCAATATTGTTACTTCATTTGAACACATTGAGTCTGATAGCAACTCACATGATAAATGTAACTCTTTTACTTTGTCATTTTTGTTGTTCAAATGTAAAACGTGCTAAAAATAATGTCACAAAATAGGTAAAAAAAATACTCCTACTTTTCTTGGGAATGATCTTGATTTTTAAAAATAAAATATTTGCAAAATAAAGAAATAAATGCTATACACATTTTACCTGGGAGCTGGATTATCAACTACTGAGATACTGGAGCAGGTGTATGTGTACAAAAATAACAACATCTCTAAGCACATGTGTACTTTATGACTTTAAGTGTAGTTCATTCTTCAACTATTTTACTTCCTCAAATTTAGTTGTATCATTTAGTTGTTCTTGCAATTTAGTTTGCTACCACCAGATGGAGAAACTGTGCCAAGGCAAAGCCAGGGGTCCACAAACAATGGCCCTTCAAGCTTGTTTTTTATAAGTCTTATTGTAACAAGACTACTCCCATCTCTTTATGTAGTAAGTGTGGCTGTTTCTGCATTACAATGGCAGAGTTGAGCAGTTGTGACACAGACTGTATGTCTTACCAGTCCTAACAATTTAGTATTTAGTCCCATAAAAAAAAGTTTGCCAACCCAAGGTCCAGGCAGTAAATTTTATGATTTAAATTACAAAATAGCTCTCTGCTTACTTCTACCACATTCAGTCATAAATTATTATTCCTATATTCATGGTTTATGTCAAAAGAACTCTACAATATTAGTAAGAGTACTACTATACTAGTCCCGGTAAAAACAACAAAAATGCTATATATTAGATGTTTAACAAATAGTTTCGTTCTTGCTCATGTAACAATCTATTGAGTGTTCCTGATTGGCAGTAGACTTTTCTTCCAAGTAGTTATGCAAGGATTCTTTCCATCCTGCAATTCCCAAACCTACAGATCTTAAATCCTCTGTATCCAAATGTAAAAGGAAAACAATAACAACAAAAAAGTTTGGAGAAGGCACACCTACTTCTACAAAATTAAAACATTAAACACACACAATAACAACAATAAATCAACCCAGAAGGAACAAAAACATACATTACTTTAGCTCACATTCCACTGGCAAGAAATTAATCTGATGTCCCCACCCAAATGCCAGAGTGCTAGGAAATGTAGTTCCTGAATTGGCAGCCACTTCATAGAAATAATTCTACTCTACGAAAAGGACAGCGTGGATCACTGGTAGACTGCTAGCTATCTTTGCCACTTCATATTTCTTGATGTCACTTTTTATCAACTTTATGTCAACCTAAGGATATTGTAGATTGAGTAAACATTTCTATATTGGTTTTGTTTTTTCGCATTCTGTTTTTGTAATGGTTACTTTTTAAGTCTAATTTTTATGTTATTTTTTGGAAGTGGGGAAGTAGAGAGAGACAGAAATGCATTTATATTACATGCCAATCATGTGACTGACTGTAATTATTGAAATAGTATCTACCCCAATATCTGTCTGCTTTTTGATTTACAGAAAATTGAAACTCATTTGTACCCAAAATGTTATAAGAACCCCCTCATCACATTCCGTACCTGTTTGTACACTTGTTTTATTCTACCTTGTATAATTGGGAGTTTATATATGCATTTACCACACTAAGTCTTGAATTCTAGAAAATGTATTCATCTGTAAAAATTCTATAGGGCCTACATATCACCATAGACATAATATGCTTAATAGGTTTGTTGAAAAAAAGATTATCATGAAAGTTAGGCCTACATTTTTTTTTTCATTTTGTTTGTTTTATATTGTTTTTACAAGGAAGACCAAATAATTATATATATATATATATATGTATACACCTAGAAATATATATAATATATATTATATAATATGTTATTGGTTGAAAGCCTAAGGGTTTTTTTTAGTGGTTGTCAAAAAAAATAAATTTTGTATGTAGCTATTGTGATGAGCACAGAAAATAAACACAATTTCTAGTCATATATGTTCCAAACATAATTTAGAGAATCAATATGAAATTAATTAAAATATAATAAGATAATTTTCTGTAATGTTTTTCTACCTAAAGATAGAAAGGGCTATATAACTTTTTAATTTCCTTTGATCCTATTGATTCAAAAAATACTAGAATTTCAGGTATCTTGTGATGCTAACACATGCTAATTGAGTTAATAAGTGAAGTAGAGAGAAGTTTATTATTCTTGGATCACTAATTTGATTTTTTGTAACTTTTTACAATATGGAATTTAGACAGAAAATGTTTTAATGAAAAATTAATGTACTTTATTTTCCGGGTTAGAGAATCTTAACATTCATAATTTCTTTTTCATTAAATTTTTTTAAAAATGTGTATTTTTTTGAGAGAGAGAGAGCATGAGCTGGGGAGGGGAAGAGACATAGGAAGACACAGAATCTGAAGTAGCCCCCAGGCTCTGAGCTGTCAGCACAGAGTCTGATGAGGAGCTTGAGCTCACAAACCATGAGATAGTGACCAGAGCCAAAATCAGATGTTTAACTGACTAAGTCACACCGGCACTCCAACATTCAGAATTCCAAATGAAAATTGCAAATATTTATGTACATCAGTTCCTTTCTCTTAACATAAAACAATAATCTTCCAAAGCAAATCTGTTTATATTTATTCATCAGTGGATATCTAAGAATGAGGGGGTTAAAAGAGAATGTTGAGGACTTTCCTTGAACACTCTCTCACTCTATAGTAAATTAGTGTCTGAAATTTCTACAAAAAGTTGAATTAATTACCCCTGGGACACACATTAGTGGACTACTGTGAATTACCATCCTGCTTTCTGTTTCAATGGACTTAAAACACACAGTATATCTTTTATCAGGTTGCAAACAAATACATTTATATAGTTATCAAAAGAAATCTGAAAGTAATTTCCTCTTTGAATCTGTTAAATTTTTTACCTGTAACAAAGCATATTCAAATTTATTATAATCTGAAATGCAAGTCATATCATTAAGGAGAAAATTTATTATAAAAGATGTCTATGTTAATATATTGGCACTAAAGGTTTTCTTTGTCAAGATTTTTATATACATAAATATTGGGAATGTTAGAAAATACTTATAGAAAAACAATGAGTGGCAGAATTAGATACTAGACCACATGACGCCTCCTACACCTGCAACAGATACCAAGACAAGAGAGACTGTGTAATAAAAGGCAAACTAGAGGGGCAGTAATTGTTCTACGTGTGTGGGTTGAGGTAAAATATGGACTACTGTGCAGCACAGGGAGTGACATTGTGATAACTTTTCTAATCTATTTGTCAGTCATTATCTTTCTGCCCATTTTATTTCAGATTACAGGTCTGATAATAGCATTTGTCTCATACGTTACTAACTGATTCATGTTTGAATGAATTTTCATTTCCATGGTAAGTATCAACAGGTAAGAGAAAACATTGAAAAGCCCAATAAATCAATGAATCAACTCAAAAAAAGTCAAAGTTATTAATAAAAAAGGCTTTTTAAAGTTAAAAATGCCATTGTCAAAATAAAAATAAAATAGAAACTTACGTTCCAAAATATACGATGAAGAAGGGGAGAAAGGAAAATATGAAAAAAATAGGATGAAAGTCAGAGAGAGTAATATAGGATGCTTAAATCTGATGAATGAGTATCTAAAAAATAAGTTAGAGGAAGATTACTAACAAAATAGTAAGTGTTTTGAGAACATTTAGAGAAAAACTACTATGGTTATAATTATAATAAAAACAAATCTAGCTTTGATTTCAAGAGTAGAAAAAAGACCCAAATCTTCACTCTGAAATAATTCTCTAAGGGCTAATGTAATAAATGTAAAAATGCTTCATATGTCTAGAAACATAATTGTAAATTTTCCTAACACCAAATATGAAGAGATGACCCTAGAATTCTTCAAGAAAGGGAAGTCACCTACAAAATCTCATTACCAGATATCTTTTAAAAAGTCATCTACACACTTAAACACAAAGAAAAAGAAAGGAACAGAGAGACAATATCGAAGATACTGGTTTAATTCTCAGGCAGGTAATTATGCAGCACTAACAGAAAGTAAGCTGACTAAATTACACAAGAAGTCTGAGCACTTTGAGGGATGTGTGGGGATATGCAGAGGAAACTGAATTGCCCCATATCAAAGTATGGAAAGAGTATAGAAACAAAAGTAAAACTAAGCAAAACATGATGTTGAGTTTTCATATCCTTAATTATGACTTCAAAGCTTATTTTAATGACAGATATGTGGATCAGAGGGGAGTTTTCAGAGGATTCAATCATGAAAAAAGTTAATAGATAATTCTTATGCAAATTAATTCAGAAATAGAGGTAATAAAAAACTTATTTGGAGTTACAGAGATAAACAGAATAAGAAATAATTAGAAGAGTTATTAAAGTGCTTACTTCAGGGAACACTGCAAAGAATGGGAAAACAGAAGGGAGTTCTCTTATTTTTTCTTTGTACTGTACCCTTTTAAAATGTATTATTTAACCATATGCATATGCTGATTTTATGATTTATTTAAAATAGTTATTGAATACTTACTATTTGCAAAATAGCACTACAAGTGTGGAATATATAATAGAAAAAACAAAAAGACAATATTTTTTTGTGTGTATGTGTGCATGCACTTAAAATATCATGTTAGGAAATGTGCATAGTTGAAAACCTTTGGATTTTTTTTAGCACAAAATGAGTATTTATTCCATCAACTAAAAATAATAATGGGCCCAGAATTTCTTGCCTTACACAATTCCCCTGCTCTCCACTGGGATGTGCTGTGACACTGGGGGCACAGGAAGAAGTAAAGACAATCTTTCATATGAAAAAAAAATTGCAAACTGCAAAGTAAGCTACAAGGTTGGCTAATGTCACTGCTTTTTCTTTTGAGCCCGAACTATCAGAGCTACAGGAATCAGAAGTCTGCACACCCATATGCTTGTTCCTGGGAAGGGAAACAGTCATTCTTTTTCTTCTTAGGCACTACTCAGGGAAGAATGCCCTTAACCATAAGAAATGAAATTATATACACTAATATTTTCTACTTTACTGAGAAAATAGAGTATAATGGATTACTCCAGATTCTGTAGGAAATGTTTCTATTGACTTTCTTCTCCACTGATATTAGCATTGAATATCTACATTTAACTTAACATTTAATAGCAACAATTTATTTTATTTGATAACATGAGGATCTAGAAACCATACTCGGTCTGCTACACCTCATTCACAGGTTGAAGGGAGTTCGAAAGAGGTTACTTCCTTTGAGAAATGCAGTAAGGTGTGCCACTAATCTTAATGTGGCAAACGGGACAAATTTTAAGTAGATTTATAGTATTTTCAGGTTGCTATAAAAGTAAAGATCAGCACATGTTTCTTAGAGTTTGACTAAATAAAGTAATGGAAGTTGTGTCATTATATGCAGTAGCTTTACATCACATTAACTTTCTTTAACTGGTAAAAGTTAAACCTTGGGGCGCCTGGGTGGCTCAGTCGGTAAAGCATCCGACTGTGGCTCAGGTCATGATCTCCAGGTTTGTGGGTTCGAGCCCCGCGTCTGGCTCTGGGCTGACAGCCAGCTCAGAGTCTGGAGCCTGTTTCAGATTCTGTGTCTCCCTCTCTCTCTGACCCTCCCCTGCTCGCTCTCTCTCTCTCTCTCTCTCTCTCTCTCTCTCTCTCAGAAATAAACATTAAAAAAAAAAAGTTAAACCTTCAATCCATATAGGTTTCTTTAAAAGCGACCATGAAAATAACCTTTGAAATTCATTTTAAATCTTAAAAGTGTATGTAAAAAAGTTCAAAATATTAGTTTTCTTTTTTTAATTTTTAAATTTATGTTTATTTATTTTTGAGAGTGAGAGACAGAGTACAAGGGGGGAAGGGCAGAGAGAGAAAGGGAGGCAGAGAATCTGAAGCAGGCTCCAGGCTCTGAGCTATCATTACAAAGCCCAATGTGGGGTTCCAACTCATGGACTGCGAGGTCATGACCTAAGCTGAAGTTGGAAGCTTAACCGTCTGAGCCATCTAGGTGTCCCCAGTTTTCTTTCAGATAGAAAAGGCACATAGGGGTGCCTGGGTGACTCAGTTGGGTAAGCATCAGAGTCTTGGTTTCGGTTCAGGTCATGTTTTCAGGGTTGTGGAATCGAGCCCTATGTCAGGTTCCATGCTGAGTGTGGAGCCTGCTTAAGATTCTCTGTTTCTCCCTCTGCCCCTCTCCCCTGCTTGTGTGCTTTCTCTCTAAAATAGAATTTAAAAAATAGGAAAGACATAGCTTCACATTAAATGAACATGAGCTAAGCTCAGGATATCCTTGTTATCCAGCTGATTTTCCAATATATTCTCAAGTCAACTAGAAACTCAAGATTTTCTGAATCTCACTGAGTTAATGTAAAAATTATTTCCTAAAATACCACAGTGAATCCGAGTCCAAATGTAATACAGTCCTCCATTAAAGAGTCCAAAAACAAGATGAAACAAATGAAGTTGTCTGAATTTCTCTCAAACTTTAAGTATTCTGAGAAAAAGTAGAAAATGAAGGCAAAATAGATATTCATCTCATCTTTTATTTATTTTATTAGAATGTGACTAACATATAGATAGACATAGCTTCACATTTTATTTACAAAATTATAAAATTCTATTTCTTTTCACTTCATCTGCAGAAAAGAAAACCATCTAGAGTACTGTTCTCTTTTTTTATGTTTGCCCCATTCCCTTAACATCTGTAACTTTTCTTTCTGGAGTGATCAGAAGAGATGTAATGATGATTAACACGGCACAGGCAAGGAGAATATGCTACTGTTATGACTGTTTTATGCAGTTCCTGTAAATTGGAGTAACAAATGACATCCTCCTTTAGCTGAATCTGAGATAATCAGACAGCATCTGCCTTCTGTTCTCTGTCTCCATTTGCAGAAAGGAAATACTAACTTTAAAATCATTCATTTTTGAGGTGCTAACTCCTTCTATTCCCTCCAAATCATCTCAGTGTTCATTTTTGAGGTGTTTTCCATTGACCACTCAATACTATCAAATCTAACAGCATTCTTTGATATTTCTGAATGGAAAACTACTTTTCAATATTTTTATCCTTGAAAAGCCTGAACTTTTTGCTTAGTATAAAAGACAATGTTTTTAGCTAAAAGAGGGATAATTAATCTTAAACAAAACAAAACAAAACAAAGGAAACACTAACCAACCTTCTCATTCCTCTCTAAAATCAATGTTATTCCCCCTGTTCCCATCTAGACAATACTTTGCTGCCTGGAAAACATCATTTCTGTAACACAGTTTAATTATTTTTCATCATCTGGCATTTTGAACCCATTTAGGAACTTTTGGCTCTCCATCTGTCTGTTTGGGTCAATCGTTTTCATCAGGATATAGAAGGAAGTGGCAGAGGTTGCTCGATATGGTAAAGCAAAAAACTTGAATCTTTACCTACACTATGTAACTGACTTATGGTTTTGGCCATTTAGAAGGTATTATTGTTTGTCATTGACAAAGCTAGTAAGTGTGATAAGCTGATATTTAATATCCCATAATCTACAATTGAAAATCTAATAATGTACCATTTGAAGTGATTTGGGGAAGCCATTATCCAACCTACTCTAGTCCTCTAATATGCACTGGCTACATAATTAATCTTTGAGCACAGCAATTTCCATTCTTCACTGGAATAGCTCAACTCATTAGGTAAGATTTCAATCCAATGTATTTTAGGTGCTTCAGAGAATATGTCGGTTCCATCATAAATAGGGTTTGACACATATCCCATAAAGTTCAAACATTTGGGTGTTTTTCCTATTGTTCAGTTGTTTTATATATATTTTGTGACACCTATTCAAATAATTATAATCTTTTAGAAATAAAATATAATCATAGCTTTCAAGAAGCTTATAATTGTGAAACTTCGGTTAGATAGATATAGACATAACTGAAGTATATATTAGTTTTACAATGCTCTGTTAAATTACCAAAACTCAGTGACTTAAAACAACAACAAAAAATACTATCTCACAGCTTCCCCTGGTCAGGATTCTGGGTATGGGTTAGCTGGCTCCTCTTCTAAGTGTCTCAACAGCTAAGAGCAAGGGGCGAGCTAGGACTGCAATCTCACTGGAGGGCCAGTATCTTATTCCAAGCTCATGAATTATTGGTAGAATTCAGTTCCTCATGACTATAATAAGACAGAGGTTCTTGGTTTCTTGCTAGTTGGTAACAGGGAGCCATTCCCACATACTAAAGGCTATCCACCATTTCTTGCCTGTCCCTCTTCAAGACTGCAAGGTTGGCAGAAGAATTTCCCATGATTTAAATCTCCTAAGAAAGGTTCTAGTGTCTTTCAAGGATTCATATTATTATTAAATCAGGTCCACTTAGAATAATCTCCGTCTTGATTAACTCAAAATTGACTGAATACATCTAGAAAATCCCTTTGCCATATAAGATGTATAATCATATAATTATATATGCCTATAGTATATTAGGTATATGCACTGCTCTTGTTCATAGTCAAGAGAAAGGGAATAACACAGAGAATGTACATTTGGGGTAGAAGAGAGAATACTGAGTGCCATCTTAGAATTCTGACTACCACAAAGTACAAGTTAGAATAAAAGAAGTGTCTAAATGAGACAGAAGTTAGATTTATATAAATTGAATTTATGCATACTATATATACATCGAGGAAGAAATGTAGATGAGAAATGGTGAGCAAGTCTCAAAGAAGATCTACTTTTCCAGTGGTAGAGATGTGCCAGAGGAAGAAATAAGGTATTTCAGTAAAGAGCAAGACATATACCACAGCGAAATATAAAAATATGGAGACTATTCCTACAGCCCAATTTGACCAATAAAGCCAATAGTAATGATTTAGGTCATTCAGTGAAAGACTTTAAACACTGTACTTGTTTTCATAGGCAATGAAAAGCTATTAAATGTCTGAGGGGATTGAACTGAACTACTTGCCCTTTCAGATACATTCTCTGCCCTACATTCTGGGAGGCCCATCTATCTGGACCATATTTATGAGACCCCTTGCCTTCAGGCTTCTGGTTGGGTTTGTGCAATCAGAAGTACTGGCAGGATATCTGGAAAATAGGTGAGTGAGATAGGTTATATTACTAAATTACCTTCCTGAGAGGCTGGCTTCCTTCTTGATGACAGGTGGGCTTTCCATATAGCCCTTTGTATCTCTGAGTTCCAATAACCATTTCTTTCTCTCCTTCAGATACAGTGACAGGAAAAACACTGGATGTGAACACCTAGATATGGTATTATCCCTTGTGTTCTTTCTTCACTCATCTAGCACCTTTTAAAATTATATTAAACTGTCTTAGAATTACCAAATTGAATGTGCCATTTATTTGCCGCTGAGACCTTACTGAAATGGGGACTATATAACCACAATTCTTGTGGGATGATTAGTGTGACAGTGATGAATAGTTGAGATAGAGGGAGAAGATACTGAATATGTTTATCCAACCAAGATTAATAATAAAGGCATAAACTAAGTAGTGATCATGAGAATACAGGACAGATGATAGAAGAAATAATGTAGAAGCATAATACATAGCACTATGCATCTGACTAAAATTAAGGGGTGAAGAAAAATATTAAAGGTAGTTCAAGGATAAAGCGTCCTAACAATTGAACTGCCACTCTATTAATGGAAATATCAATGTCATAATGAGAAATTTACTTACAGGCTTTAGGAATAACAAGTTTGTTTCTGAACTAGTATACATAAACATGGCAGATATAGAAGTGGAGAAAACAGGTCGATTGATTTGGCATTTCAGAGCACAGTAGTAGGTAAAATTATAGGCCCAATAACTATATAAAAGATGTTATCACTAACTTCATAAGAATTATTATGTTTGGAGAAAAATCAAAAATCAAAGAATGTACATGAAGAACAAAACCTTAAGGCACTTATTCGTAGGGAAATTAGGAGGAAAATTTTCAGAGAAGAGGTGTCTTTTTCTCTTCAGAGGCAAGATAGAAAAGTGGCAGTGATTTGGAAAAAAAAAAAAAGTCAAGAGGTTGCAAGTCAAAAAAAGAAAATAAAGAAGAGCATTTTAAGAAGCAGGAAATGGTTGGATTAGTGCCAATCTTGCCTGGTGCATGCCTGGCAACACCCCAAGCTAATCAACACAACCTCATCTATAGCCACAACTTTATAGGTATTGTCATTTATTTTACCATGTGATCATGTCATATGACCAAAACTGTTTTGACCAGGGATACACATCTTATCCAAAGATAATAAATTCAGAGTCTGGTTGGCAGTCCATGAGTACATTTGCATGATGAGGTAAATTTGGCCAAAGGAATTCTTGCTTTTAATCATGCATATTGGGAAACTTGGGTTGATTGAGTCAACAAGTAGAAGGTATAGCTAATAGTGTCTGAGGTATAGTAACTTCCAATGACAATAATGGATCATGTACAAGGCAAAATTAAGAAGCAACAGTAGCAAATAACAAAGGAAATAAAAGGCAGCTGATTGGCATAGGTACCGGATAGGCAAAAATAAGAATCATATCAACAATGGTGGTTTTAGATCAATAACTCACTGCTAAGGCCAACAGAAATGCATTGATTCAAGAACCATCTTCCACTCTCCTTGAGGTTTAGCCAATTTAATATTTATTTTTAGATTTTTCTTAGTTCCGAACATTTATCCAGTATAAAACTGTATTTGTGCTAACTTGAAGGTCTACCTGTCTACCTGTTTCTAACAACCGAAAGGCCCAAAATGAATGAATAAATAAATAAAAGTTTTCCTTAAGTTCTCTATATCTGATATTTATATCTACCTCTCTTGATTATCATATAAATATATGAAAATTATATATACATATAAATAAAATAAATAGAAATGGAAATTAAGAAATCAGCTGTCAGAGGGACACACAGGCAATGATAGAAATTGCTGGGTCACCACTTAGGTGAACTGTCTTTACACACTCCAGAATGGCAAACTAGCAATTTGTAAATGGTAAAATTTTATTTTAATTTAATATTTTATTTATTTTTAGGGAGAGAGGGAGAGCACAAGTGGGGGAGGAACAGAGACAAAGGGAGAGAGAGAGAATCCTAAGCACCCTATACACCCTTAGTGCAGAGCCCGATGCAGGGCTTGAACCTACCAACCATGAGTTCATAGCCTGAGCTGAATTTAAGAATTGTTTAACCGACTGAGCCACCCAGATGCCCCACAACTGGTAAAATTTTTAATGAGGCTCTCCTATGCAGAGCAAGAATATTAAGTAAATAATAGAAATACCAAAAATGATAACTACTATATCAATCTAATAGCCCCCAGAAATAAAACTGAACTGTCTTCAGCCTCCTGCTTCCCAAGTGCTATGTTTTGTGCCATCTGAATGCCATCTCACCCTTTAATAAAGTGTATATTAATTATTAAGAAAGGCAATTAACTTGCTGATTAACAACCTATAAGTGGTTTCCTGGAAAAAGGATGAACTAGGCTACCAGATGATCACCACCAGGAAATGAAACTAAGAATTAGAGAGTCTAAACCAATCAATGATTTTACAAGATATAAGGCCTAACTAGAACCAGAGAGGACATGATGAGTCTTGTTTAATATAAATTATATGATGAAGCCTGTCATACTAATGTAATATAATATTAAAAATATGCAAAATCCTTCCTCTTGTTGAAGTCCTTAAAACCACTTTGAAAACAGTATGGTCTTTAAACTCTAGATTTAAAGAGCTTTAGCATCACTGTAATGCCTGTTTTGGAGTTTGTTGACAAAATGCTAGATATCTAACCATATTCTTCCCTTATAACTAAATGAGATAAACAAACAAACAAGTAGTTTCTAGTGCAAAACCGTAGAGATAGTTTGAGGAAAATAGGGAGATTGAAAGTGTATGTTGTGTTTGGGAAAAAGAAACTCATTAATGACCTTTGAGAGAGCAATTTCAGGAGAGAGGTAGGGAAAAAAGAGCAATTTTAAGGGATAAAGACTGAAGGCAAAAATGGATAATAAGAGCTGAGAGGAAATGGCTTTAGAGCAATATAAATGAAGATAGCTTTAGAAGAGAAGAGGTTAGGTCAAAGAATAATAGGGCACAGTTGGATCAAGAAAAAAGTCCTTTCTGTTACATTGCTTTGCCTTGAAGTATAGGAGAAACTCTCAGAGAATATTTTTAAGCAGAAAAGTAAGGTCAGCAAGAAGGATTAAATCATAAAGTACAAGATAAGTGGGATCTTTTTACTGTTCAAATATTTCCCAGGAGTTATAAAATTAAATACTGTATTTGCTTATTGTCTCCCAAACTCCTTTTTTAAAAATGTGATTAAATGTTCTCCAAAAAGGAGAAATAATTGAGAAATCACCTGGTTCAATACCTCATTTCGGTTAATAGAATCATTTGGTTACCCACTGCCTAAATCAAGTCATTGAACTCCATAAGGCAAGAACTCCTAATGACTCAACCAAGATTTTGATATTTTGCTTTCCATGATAATTTGTGTTCCCAAAGCATTAAAAAAAACAATTTTTCTATAATTTCTAACTTTATCTCAAACATAAATGTATGAATATACAGCAATATAAGAGAAAAGCAGTCAAAGACCATTGTTAATTTCTGAGTGTCAGTAGGTAATAGATCTGACTAAATATTCTAAAGAAATTATAATATGTTCTATATATTTTAATTAATATTTACTTAAATAATTATTTGGGGAAAATTAATATGAATTTAAACGAGGTAACTTTTAAAAAATTATGTATATATGTATGTATTTATTGATTTTGAGAGAGAGAAAAAGAGAGAAAGAGAGAGCAAGCAGGGAAGGGGCATATGGAGAGAGAGAATCCCAAGCAAACTCCTTACCCAACACTGAGGCTGCCACAAGGCTAGATCTCATGACCATGAGATCACAACCCGAGCCAAAACTAAGAGTTGGACACTCAACCGATTGAGCCCCTCAGGGACCCCATAGTAACTATTTTAATTTTGTTTTGTTTTTGCTTCATCTTTTTGTTTGCTTGGTTGTTTTGTATTTATCTTTATTCATTTATTTGATCTATTTTGATTTGTTTTAAACTGGAAAATAAATTAGAATTTGTCCACTGACTACGAAGCATGTGTCTTAACTAATGGAAGGAACAAACAAAGGGTAAACAGAGGTCACACTAATAGGCGTTAGGGATTTACTGAGGTTGGTTACATGTTTCCTTACATTCAGGCCTGGAAGTGGTAACCTCATCAGTGGTGATAGTCTAAGAAAATGGCACAAACATTTCCATATTACAAATACATTAATATAACAGTGACATAGGGAAATATCAGACTTTGTAATTAGTGCATATTAAACTTCATATTAAGTGCTAATATTCAACTTTGAAATTCAAATGTATTAATTAGGCTAATACAAAGACAAGTTGAATGACATACGCATGTAACATATTGAATGTGATAGGAAGACATGAAATTTTTAAATGAGTGACTAAATGCCATTGAAGTATTAACACATATTTGGTAAAAAATAATTTTGAAATAAATATATTAACTATTAATTCAAAGCTCATTCATCTACTTATTAGCTATTCTAAGTCAGGTATTTTCAAAAGCACTAGAAATTCAAAAATGAACATGGCAAGGTTCCTGTTTTCAATATTCTCCTAGATAACTGAAATGATAAAAACCACATCTTAGCATATTATCAAAAACTAACTGGAAATTTAATTTTATAAGTACAAAGTATCTTTATTTATATAAGTATTAAACACACTGACATCATAATCCACATGAAAACATAGCCAACCCATGGAAATAGTATGGCTCTCATTTCTAAAATGGTTTAAGTACCCATCTAATCCACCAACAAAAATGATGCCTGAGTGATATTTCATTTTAAATTGTATTTTTTCAGCTTTATTGAGATACAATTGGCATATAACTTTGGTTTAAAGTGTACGTGTTGATTTGATACACTCATTCTTTGCAATATGACCACCACCATAGCATTAGCTAACCCCTCCATCACATCTCATTTTTAATTTTAAATGGTTTTACCCTTCTGCTCTTATCTCTCATTGCTATTTTGTTATTGCAAACATGCATTAAATAATAAAAACAACCTTTAATAATTTTCTAAATTCTATTCTTAAAATGTTTAAGTGCATGTGTAATCCTCATTGCCCTCTGAAGTGTGGAGGACTTTCCAGTTAAATAGAGATAGATGGATAGACAGAATATCAAATATAGTAGATTTATGAAATTCCACCTGAACATTTTACATCAAGTTTCTAATGAGTTCATAATTTGATGAAAAAGACTGACCAATCCATCAAAATTTTTGATTTTCTTATTTTATAAAAATTAAGACATTTTAGGCAGGCAAAATAGATTAAAAACAAACAAAAATTATACTACTGGAGCACCTGGGTGGCTCAGTCAGTTAAGTGTCTGACTTCGACTCAAGTCTCGATGGTTCACAGATTCAAGCACCGTATTGGGCCTTGTGCTGACAGCTCAGTGCCTGAAGCCTGCTTCAGATTCTGTCTTTATCTCTCTCTGCCCCTCTCCTGCTCATGCTCATGCTCATGCTCATGTTCTGTCTCTTAAAGATAAACTTAAAAAAGAAAATTTTAAATCTATTCTATTATAATTCATCTGTACTGAGTCTGCATGTCAGCTTGACATGTTTCTGTATCTTTGTGTGTTTGTATGTGTGATGGATATCAATAAATGAAACTGTGAACATACTTATTTCCTTACAATGGTCATTTTCAAACTGATTGAATCTTAGTATCTTAGAGCAAAGCAGAAAAATAAAGGAGGTCAGATTGCCTGATTTTGGCTTAGCTGTTCTCCTATCTCTCTTGTTCTACCAATTAAATATTTCCTTCTTTTGCCAACACACAGTGCCTTCCTAACATACAATTTATTACATCACAGATGAAAGCAATCTAAGAAACACATTCATAATAAGATCATAGGAGTTATTACATTATTCATTGCAGAGATGTTTGCATTTTAATGAGCAGGGAGTTAAATATTGTCATTCTGATTAAAAATTTTGCTTCTAGATTCAGAAAGAAATGGATTCAAATCTTGGTTCCATTAGGTACTACGAGCAATTCAACTAAACCTTTAAGACTCAGTTTCCTGTGAAATGGAAATAATAAGGTTCACTACATATAAGTGATACAATGAGAAAATGAGAAAATATATGTAAAGAATTTAGCACAGTCTCTGACAAATAACACGTTTTATAAATTTGAGTAAAGGAAATAACTAAAATTGATTGAACACATTCTCTATAAAAAGCATAAATAAATTATACATAATAAACTTCTCTATTTCTACAGTTGAATCAACATTTAATTAATCATTTAAATTAATTAACATTTAATTAATCAGGCATTGTGTTCAATTGGAGAAACAAAGTATTATATGGGCTTATTTCATCTATACACATATTTATTTATGTATGGGTGGCATCCCATATCCTCTCTGACAGATGACACAAAATGTCACCTTGACTCAACACAGGTACTAGGTTTAGAGTCACTTGAGTGGCTCCTCCCAGTTGTACAAGTGAGCAAATATTAATTTACAACAACTGAAGTCATGTAGAGAAGAGGAGGAGATTTGGGTGCAAATTAGACTTACTTTGGAAGTATATGAATGTTTAATGTTTTTATCTGTGTTCTTAATAATCCTGGCATTTTTATGGTAAATAGACAGCACTGGCTGAGTAAAACTGTATATTTTCTCCGTTTAAGTAAACAGCCCAGGGAGTGTATAGAGAGGACAGATAGTGGCACCTTATAAGGAAGGTAGCACAGAGGCTAAGCTAGGGTGTGAGAGGGACAACCTTCAGCTCAACAGGAGAAATCTTCCATGTGGCTATGGATACAGCTGTCATCACCGACACCAAATGGCAAAGGCTGAAGCTTTATACTGTGAATGAATTACACTTTGTATTTCTCTCTGTATGTCTAGTATTTGGAAGCAGGTCTGATATCTTTTGGACTGAATAAGCCCCAGATATTCTTGGTCAAATATGAAAAATGAAAAACTTCGAGAGAAAGGAGACAGATTTGAAGCTAATAGGGACAATTCCAGAAAGTGATTGTAAGAATTAAAGATGCATAGTTGTAGTTATATTATAAGCTATAATATAACTGATCAGAAAATGGATACATACAAATGGATATATGTATGTAATTTTAAAAGGGATATGGTGGAGAAACAGTAATGATATCTAACTTATCAAATATATGAAATAAGCAAAGAGTCAAATAGACTCTGTAATCCATTCACTCTCTTTACAAGCCCATCCTACTAACACAGACCTCCTGCTTTAACAAACTAAGTGGTCCTTATTGATGAAATGCCTTGAGCAGTGTGCACATGAAAAATATCATACAAAGAATGTAAGTTTCCAATTATGAAGTGGAGATGTCTCATGCCTTGCATGCTTCTTCCGGTCCAAGTCAGCTGACTGTATAGCTCACTTAGCAACCTCACATGTTACCTAAGCCACAGCATGTGCAAAGCAGGAAGTAAGAAACTGGGGAGTAGGGAGTGGTGTCGGAGGTCTCAGACTTTCTTTGTACCTTTTCAAATAATAAACTTACATGGTAGGTCCTATATATAGATAAAGAGCATCATACACATTCAAGGAAGTTATAGACACTAATTTTATAGCTCTTAAGGATAAAAAGTGCCCTTTTTTCTAAACTCAAAGTTTCAAGAAATACCAACACTAATTATCACCATTTACAGAGTCTCAAATATGTGCTCAACATTTTGCATACATTGTTTAATCTTCAGAAAAATTAAAATGACAGTATTTTCACTTTAATTAAGAAAACAATATATAGGCAATTAATATATTAAAAGATAAAATAAAAATTTAAAGATATTAGAAAAAAGCCATTCCCAAAGTCCCCAAACTAATTAAAAAGGCAAGCTGGTATTTGAGCCTATCAGGAGCTGATTCAAAATACTACCTCTAGACTAGTGAAAGAGGCAATCGAGCAAAAACTATAAAAGGAAACAATAAATCCTAGAACAGAGGGATGTGGAAGCAAAGGCCAAAGAAGTTTAAACCCATGAACTGACACAAAAGAGATCATTTGGACTGGTTTTAAGGACAAATAAGAGTTTAGGGTAGATAAAGGAAAAGAAGGACCTAACAGAACTCAAAAAATCTATATATTGATACATGGAAAATTATCAATAGTTATTGTGGGGAAGGGTTTTATTTTATTTGTCCCCCCCAAATACCCTTCAAATCAGACTCTGAGCTCCTTCTGCCTATAAGCAAGTCTGGAGCTGAGCCTGAGCCTGTTTTCAGAAATTGACATGTTTCTGTGAGTATGCTAGAGGCTCAGTCTATTGCTTTGGACCTAGAAGGGAAAAGTATGCTATAATGAACAATACTGCAATGAAAGTTCTTCTGTGCACTCTATTAGAACTGTGACTCCAGAAGCTATTTTAAATTTAAAAAAAATTTTTTTTGAAGATGTTATGTTGTGAAATATTTTGACACTTAGTGTCTATTTTCTGTTTTCAGTCTTCTGTTTTCTTTCTGATGTATTTGGACTCTGCTCAGGGCACTACTGTATGTATGCATATATCTCTGTGTATGTGTATGAATGGGCCTGTGACTTTTATAGAGAAATATTAATCTTCTTTGGGGCAATCATGATTGCCTTCAGGAAAGTACAGCTTCATTAAAGGCCTCACTTAAAGAAAATGATTATAAAATATATGACTGAGGGTCAATTTCTGTTAAAAAAATTGAATCTTCAAAACACTTGCCCTGCTCCTCAGGTTTGCTAAATTTCTAGACAATATTGCAGTTTGTAATGACCTGTCATGATGATTAAACCTGATCACTTCTTCAGGACTCTTAAAATGAAATATATTTGTTCACCATGCTTGAAACCACAATCAGGAAAAAAAAAAAAGATTGATAGTTTTCCTTAATTAGTAAATATTCCATATTCCAAAGGACAGTGTTTTTCATTGAGTTCTCTATATTTAGGTGAATAACACCTTGTGGTCAGTGATTAGTAAAGGTGCAGGGGAGATTCAGGTAACTATGAAATCTATATTCTAGGAGTAAGAAGGTTCTCCCCAAGGTAGCCTATCCAAACTTGTGGGACAAGTACCACTACTGGGTTAGAGGTGATTTTATGTTTTAAAGAGACAGCTTTAAATTACATAGGATTACATCAATGAGAAATGATTCCCTTTCTAGTTCCGTCTCAATCCTTCTTTGGCACGATGATGTAATTAACAACCCCTGACTGAAGCTAATCTTTCTTCTTACAAAAGAGAGGTAAGCCCTAGCATTAGAACCCTCCATCAGAACCTCCCGTAGGCATTGTATTTGGTGGGAAGTTAACAGAACTGTGATGGTTTCATTGTATTTATTTAAAACCACTTCTCAGGGCACCTGAGTGGCTGAGTCGGTTAAACATCCGACTTCTGCTCAGGTCATAATCTTATGGTTCATGAGTTGGAGCCCTACATCCTGTTCTGTGCTGACAGCTCAGGGCCTGGATCTTGCTTCAGATTCTGTCTCCCTTTCTCTCTCTCTGAACCTCCCCCACTCACACTCTTGTCTCTTTCTCTCTCAAAAATAAACATTAAAAATTAAAAAGAAATTAATAAAACAACTTCTTATTGGCAGATAGTTCTTGTTTTCTATTTACGGTAATGAAACAAAGTTTAAGTTCACTTAATACCTTTTAAGTAAATGAATTTATGAAAAAAAATTAAAGGAAAACAGAAAGTTGAAACTACTCTTTGATATTAAAATCTTTCCCACTCAGGCTATATCTCTGGTGGTGGGGGGAAGTTTTCAAACTTAAAATGCATTAGGAGGCTCTGGGCCAGGACACTTCTGACAAACAGGTTAAAGAATTACCATGGTTCATGCAGGATGCTCAATAGTTATGGGTTAGGAAGGTCAAGAACCCCTATGAGTCAACCCAATGAACACAGTGATGACCAGGAGGCAAAAACAACCAAAACCAAAACCAAAAATAAAAGCAAAAAACCCAAAATAAAACAAAGGAACATTGGCAACAAAGTAATGTGACTTTTATTTAAATAGAAAACTAGCCAATTGTCCTTCCTGGGTTTTCTATTGAACTTGTCTTTTTTGTGCTGATAAAAATTCTCCCTGAAAAGTGATGGAATCATACCCGACGATAAGGTGTTGTAGCTGCTTATTTAAAGTGCCACTTGGCCTTGTCTTATTCTGACAATCGAACTGCCAAACCTGCAGTGCTATTATGGATAGTATGCCTTAATCAAGTACAAAGAGAAGCAAACCCTTGTCTGCCCTCCTCACCAATCCCATCTTCCTAAATCAGAGTGAGAAAATATCCAAAGTCACTCCAAAGGACACTAAAAGTCTCTAGAGATAATATGCTTATAGGATTATCAACAGGAAAAGAATAAAAGGATTTATTTGAAAGGATTACAGGGAGGGAAAATAAAATAAAGTCAACAACAACAAAAAAGATATATAAGCTTAAAAGTTTTGAAACATATGGATACAGATTATGCATCTTACTGAGTAAAAAATACACTGAAGAATTATATACTACACACATCTTTCTGGCTGTTTGGCTGAAAGCAATTTACAGAGTAGCATTGATGACTGAGTAGAACAACATGGACTCTGAAATAGATGTGATACAAGAAAAAAATGTTGAAGAATGACTTGCTTTTCAAGGACAAATGAATACATAATATTAAATTAGGGACAGAGTAGGGCGCCTGGATGGCTTAGTCGGTTAAGCGTCCGACTTTTGCTTAGGTCATGATCTCGCGGTTCGCGGGTTCGAGCCCCGCGTCGGGCTCTGTGCTGACTGTCAGCTCAGAGCCTGGAGCCTGTTTCAGTCTGTGACTCCCTCTCTCTCTGACCCTCCCCTGCTCATGCTGTCTCTCTCTCTCTCCCTCCTAGAAATAAATAAAAAACATTAAAAAAATAAATTAGGGAGAGAGTTTAATGAAAAGATGAAAAATGAGAAAATGTTGGTTTATATATAATCCAGTTCTGATAATAATCTGAGGTACAGGCTCACTGGTATGAGGAAGTTGAACACTTTTACCACATTTAACTTCTTTAAAAAATGATTTTTTAAAATGTTTATTTATTTGAGAGAATGAGAGAGAGCACAAGAGGGGAGGGAAGGGCAGACAGAGAGACTGAGGCAAAGAATCTGAAACAGGCTCCAGGCTCTTAGCTGTCAGCACAGAGCAGGACATGGAGGTTGAGCCCACAAACTAGGAGATCATGACTTGAGCCAAAGTCGGATGCTTAACTGACTGAGCCACCCAGGTATCACTACCACATTTAACTTCTGAAGGTAATATTACCTTAGATGGAATTTAAAAAAAATAAACTTGAAGAAAAATAGAAACATCTATGCAACAGATCTTTTCAGTATTTGTAATAATTTCTATTTGTACACATTCTTTTTAAAATTAGAGGATAAAATGTTAAAATCTCTATGCTTCCAATGTGAAGATATGCTGCATATATTATTTCAAACTGATAACAACTTTATTTTTTTTTAATTTTAACGTTTTTATTTATTTCTGAGAGAGAGAGCGAGAGAGAGACAGT
Source organism: Hyaena hyaena (assembly GCF_003009895.1). NCBI lineage: Eukaryota > Metazoa > Chordata > Mammalia > Carnivora > Hyaenidae > Hyaena > Hyaena hyaena. Next base: position 193,279 of record NW_024081171.1, read on the forward strand.
GTGAGAAGGGGAGGGTCAGAGAGAGAGGGAGACACAGAATCTGAAACAGACTCCAGGCTCTGAGCTAGCTGTCAGAACGGGGCCCGACATGGGGCTCCAACCCACGAACCGTGAGAACATGACCTGAGCGGAAGCGGGACACCCAACTGACTGAGCCACCCAGGGGCCCCAAACTGTAACAACTTAAAAACACTGGTTTTACAATTTCTACAAATGACAGAAATAGCACTCATAAGAATTACATAAATGTCTATAATTGTAAGGACACAAGTCTAAACCAGACTGACTCCATACAGGCTTTAAGTTTCCCCTCTAAACTAGAAGGCCTAAGTTTCAGTTTCCCTGAAACTATCAGGCAGTTACACATTGCCCAAGGCTAGAGAAACCGCCCACCACATCACTCCACCACACCACCCTTGCAACACCCAATAAAGAAAGGCCAGCAACTATAGATAAAACTCTGTTACCTAATGTTACAGTTAACCCATTAGGCGCCGAACAAGACCCTAGACTCTCTCTGTAATTGGTTGAATTTAAAAGTACTCTAAATGTTGTAACTGGATCTCGCCAAAAGTAACAAATGCTCTAGACAATGTGTATGGTTAAACCCGCTGTCAATCATATTGTATAATTATGATTGGATCACTGTTCCCATGCCATAATTTCTGTAAATCCCCCATCACAAACCCCATAAAAACCCTACTCTGCCTTTGTTTGGGGCTCACAGCACGGATCCACTGCACTGGTAAAGTCTGTGAGCCCGAGCTCGAGCCCGTAATAAAGCCCTTTGCCTTTGCATCGTGACTCGGTCTCCCGGGTGGTCTCTGGTCGTTGAGGATACTGCGATCTGGGCATAACATAATCATACCTACCTCATTCCCTGATAAAGGGTCACAAATAGCTTTATTATTATATAAGTTCAAACCTATGATAAGACAGAAAATACTTATTCAGTGGCTTCCTCAACTATACTCCAAAGGTGTGATTGGATTTTTACTTCCGGCTATGAAAGAGTAATGGTACCATCAAAACCAATTATTTTTATGCAGCCACCAAGTCCATGGAGAGAAGTTGAGATACCTGAGCTCCAGCCCAAGCACCAGGGCAGTGAGAATGTTGACTTCATTAGTCTGGGCCACTGTCTTGGGGCTTGAGCAAGAAGAAGCTTCAGCCCACTTGGGCTGTCCTCACCCTTATACCTTCAGTAGTAAACAAGATAACACAACTTCTTAAAGATAAGCCTGAACATAGAAGTCTGAAAGTTGATGTTCCCACCAGGGGGTGTAATGTCTTTTCTTATACCGCAGGATATCAAATATAAGAAAAAGATATTCTGATAAAGAAGTTGTTCAAGACGGGGTCAGAGTGTTATCAAAGAGAAAGTACAGCTAACACTTTAAGGAACAGAAATGGACTATGCTAAAGATAAATTATCCAGTGAGTTTGTTTTTGATAATCCATACATCAAAGGAACATGAAGCTGTAGAGAAAGCTTTAATACTTGACTACTCTAGCTCTAAGCTTCAGGAAAACTTGTGGAAGTCCTAGGCTTACTGAAAAAATTGTGTGACTGTCACATACTTAAGGTTTATAATGTAACCCTTCAAAACAGCATACTTGTATCCCTTGGATACAATACCTAGTAGTGCAATTGCTGGGTCGTACGGTAGTTCTATTTTTAATTTTTTGAGGAAACTCCAAGTGGCACCGACACAGCCACGTCATCTTCAACAAGCGCCAGTCGTAGGATGTCCACGTATTTGCTTGGAAGCCTTTTGAGATTCTTGCTCCAGAAGGTTAACAGGTTCTCCAGATTCCTGTCCTCTTCAGCCTCCAATTGATAAGGTGACACTTCACTCCCTTGGGTCAGTGTGAGGCTGTGTCTGAAAAGGAACAGAAGCTCCTTCGGGGTGAAGAGGCCACTCTCTCTGTTCCATTCATGGGCCCTTGCCTATTCTCCCACTGGTACTCAATGGAGACTGGGACTGAGCCAACATGAAAGTCCTCACACACAACCTCTTGAAAAATTAAATAGAAGATCTTGTAGAAAGGTATGTTGTTTTGCATTTATGTTACAAATTCCTGAATGGTAAATTTAGCATGCCTAGAAAATGAATGATTGTTCCTTCATATTTTCCTGAAAACTCTGGGTAAGACCTGCCTCTGTGATCATCATCAAGGGAGCTCAGTAACAGCCTTTGGTAGAGTAAATGGAAGCCAGTAGTCACTGATGTCATGACGGATCATAAAAGAGGCAATCAGAATTAAATAAATAAGAGGAAAACTTCATATGCAGGAAGTTCTATGTAGAACAGGCTTTAAACAGCTATGCATTGTAATACATTGCTACATTTTTCTTTAGGGGGGACTTATAAAATCACCCAGGAATGACCATCTGACAATAAAGAACACCAAGAAATAGTTACTGGACCTGAAATAGTTACTGGATCTGAACAGAGAGAGATGGTGCCTAGAAAGAATCTTTATATGTATAGATTGGGCAAATCAAATATCTAAGTAATTCTTTACTCATTATATTCCTATCTCCCACCCCTCACTGGGGAAAAAAATTAAGTAGAATATCATACAAATTCTGCATCTAGCCTTTTTTCACTCAATGTCTAAATTGTAAATAATTCTTAATATATACAGTCGCCTCTTTAAAGGCTACATAGTGCCCATACCATTATGCAAATATGTCACAAGAATTCTAAGTATACATATTTAGATTGTTTCATGTTTCAAGCTATCCAATAACTGCTGCATTGACTATCTCTATACATAACCTTGATACAGATGTGCAAGTCTCTCTACAGGATAAATTCTCATAAGTGGGTAGTCCAAAGATATGTATATTTTTTTGTTCTTTGGAACCTTACAGATTGCCTTCCAAAGATTTCTGAACCACGTATGTATTCTAACATGATTGTAGACCAGCAGCAGACAGTATTTTATGCATATCCTTACTAATTTGACACTTTATCAAACATGTTAACCTTTGCCAATCGATATGAAATAACACTATCTCATTATGGTTTTTAAAGTATTTATTTTATTCTATTTCATTTTTTTTTTTTTTATCATGAGATGTATACTCTTCAATCTCCATCATTCATTTCAGCCAATCCTTCTCCCCCGCCACCCAAACATACACATACTCTCTGGTAACCATTAGTTTGTTCCCTATAGTTTAGAGTCTATTTCTTGGTGTCTCCCTCTCTCTCATTTGTCCTTTGCTCATTTTTTTCCTTAAATTCCACATATGTGTGAGATCATATGGTATTTGTCTTTCTCTGACTGACTGATTTTGCATAGTGTTATACTGTCTAGCTCTATGCATATTGTTGCAAATGGTGAGATTTCATTCTTTTTATGGCTGAATATATTCCATATATTCCATAATATACATGCACACATCACATCATTTTTATTTATTTATCTATTGATGGACACTTGGGCTACTTCCATAGTTTGACTATTATAAATTATGTCACAATAAACATAGAGGTTCATGTATCCCTTTGAATTAGGGTTTTGTGTTCTTGGAATAAATGTCCAGTGGTGTGATTACTGGATCACAGGGTAGTCTATTTTTAATTTTTTTGAGGAACCTCTATACTGTTTGCAAGAGTGGCTGTACCCAGTTTGCATTCCCACCAACAGTGCAAGAAAGTTCCTCTGTTCCCACATTCGCATCAACACTTATTTCTTGTGTTGATTTTGCCATTCTGACTGGTGTGAGGTGATATCTCATTGTAGTTTTGATTTTCATTTCCTTGATGATGAGTGATACTGAGCATCTTTTCATGTGTCTGTTGGCCACCTGTATGTCTTCTTTGGAAAATATCTATTCATGTCTCCTGCCCATTTTTCAACAGGATTATTTGGGGGGTTTTGATGTTGATTTGTATCAGTTCTTTACATATTTTGAATACTAACCCATTTTCAGTTATTTCATTTGCAAATATCTTCTCCCATTTAGCAGGTTGCCTTTTAGTTTTGTTTATCATTTTCTTCATTGTGCAAAACCTTTTCATTCTGAGGTAGTTCCATAGTGTGTTTTTGCTTTTATTTCCCTTGAATCAGGCGACTTATTTAGAAAAATGTAGCTGTGGCTGATTTCAGAGAAATCTAGGACTTTTATGATTCTAGGTCTTACATGTTGGTCTTTAATCCACTTTGAATTCATTTTCGAATATATTGAAAGAAAGTAGTGTGGTTTCATTCTTTTCATGTTGCTGTTCAGTTTTCTTAAAACCATTTGTTGAAGAGCTTATCTTTTTCCCATTGTATATTTACATATTCTCCTTTGTTGAAGATTAATTAACCATATAATTGTGGGTTTATTTCTGGGTTTTCTATTCCACTGTATTAATCTATGTGTTCATTTTTATGCCAGTTCTGTACTGTTTTAATTACTACTGCTTTGTAATATAATTTGAAATCTGGAATTGAGATAACTCCAATTTTGTTTTTCTTTTTCAAGATTGCTTTGACTATTTGAGGCCTTTGTGGCTCCATACAAATTTTAGGATTGTTTGTTCTAGTTCTGTGAAAAATGCTGTTGGTATTTTGAATAGGATTGCATTAAACCTGTAGATTGCTTGATCAATAAATCACTATTGCCTCATATGGACCTATGAATTTTGAGATATGTTAAAATCATATTCAACACAAAACATTTCCCCCATATATCCTAGAAGTGGCTCTGGGCAGGAGAACAGGGCAGATTGGTAGACTAAAAGTGGCAAACTTACCCTTACCCTTACATCTTTTGTACATTTTGTTTTTTCTCATGTATATTTATATTTTTCTAATTCTTTTTTAAAAAAAAAATTTAATGTTTTAATTTACGTTTGAGAGAGAGAGCACAAGTGTGAGTGGAGGAGGGGCAGGGGAGGGAGAGAGAATGTGAAGTAGGTTTCAGGCTCTGAGCCATCAGCATAGAGCCCAATGTGGGGCTCTAACTCTTGAACCTTGAGATCATGACCTGAGCCAAAGTTGGACACTTAACTGACTGAGCCACCCAGGGGCCCCCATGTATATTTATTTCTTATTCAAAAATAAAATAAACATCTAGTCATATGAATAAATACACTGGAAAATAATTTGGTTGTGTAATTTTATATATGTATATGTACATATGTATATATATACATAGTTTTGAATAACTGCTGACAGTTTTCTGAAAAAAATATATATCATTGAGGTTGATCCAAGAAAAAGGGAATACTGTAATAGACCAGTGAACTAAATAGATTGGAGCAGTGTGTAATAAATCCTACTGTATCTGCAAACCTTTCAAAATGTTAAGACTTGATATTTGTACAATTAATCAACCTTTAGGTGAATCTATAACTACTCATATTAAAAATATTTGACAATAGACAAAGGTGGCTCAATCACATTTTAAAACTAGTATGATTTTTAAATTAAACAAAAAAAAGAATAAAAAAGGAATGAAAATTTTGTGTGAACATGTGAACAAAAATGCACCTATCATAAAAAGAAACAAAAAACAGTGACTAAAAAGTAAATAAATAGCAATAGCACATTTAATAATAATAATAATTAATAATAAGTAACAACGTGTGGTGACTGTATAGGATTTATTTAAAAGGATGTAAGAATGATCATGTTAGTGTAATAGAATAGAGAATGGTGGAGGGGCATTCAATAGATACAAAAATGATTCAATAAGGGGGCTCCGGGTAGCCCAGTCAATTGAGCGTCCAACTTTTGCTCAGGTCATGATCTCAGGGCTTATGAGTTTGAGTCCCACGTTATGCTCTGTGCTGAGAGCTCTAAGCCTTGAGCCTGTTTCAGATTCTATGTCTCCCTCTCTCTCTCTGCTCCTTCCCCACTCACACTCAGTCTCTTTCTCAAAAATAAATAAACATTAAAAAATTTTTAAAAATAACTCAATAAGTGGATATTATTTAGCATAGAAAATAAGCTGTACATTGAATTTAGATATAATCTATAATGTGAAATAAGAAATTTTTGTTCTTGCTCTATAATGTCAACATTTAGCATTTGACTACAGGTGTTTAAAAACAGTAAAATTATTTATGGTAATATTTGCTTCAACCTTGTGTTTAGCCATATGCATGTGTAGAGAGAAGTATATACACATTATAAACATATACACAACAGAGATTAATGATAAAATGTATAAAAATTAAACCATTCTACATAGGCAATTTTCAATTATTATTATTTTAATATTAATCCATTCTAGAGTCTTAGCATAATTGTCCTAGTCATGGGTTGAAAAGCTAAAGCCTTATTTTAACATTTCTTCTAGAGAGCCTATCTACTCTATTGCAATGATATACCATGTACACAAGCCTGATATTTCAGAGAAGATACAGTAAATTATTATATTCCTTCCAGATTATTGCTATAGTTCATGTTATGATCTTCAAGACAGTATGTATAAAGCATGGCTGTTAACCATATAAACTTCTATTTCAGAGAGGTATGGTTTCAAATACCACCTTAAGAACATTACTTATCCTATTATAAAGCAGTGATTATATATGCAACATAAGTGTGATGGCAAAATTAGCAAGAATAATGCATCTAACCTGCTTATATAAGACACCTGCATGGCTCAACTGGTTAGTGTCTTACTCTTGATTTTGGCTCAGTTCATTATCCCAGGGTTGTGGGTTCAAGTGTGGGAGAAGTGTCTATTCATGTCTTTTGCCAATTTCTTCACCGGATTATTTGTTTTTTGGGTGTTGAGTTTGATAAATTCTTTATAGGTTTTGGATACTTTAACCCTTTTACTGATATGTCATTTGCAAATATCTTCTCCCATTCCATCGGTTGACTTTTAGTTTTGCTGATTGTTTCCTTCACTGTGCAGAAGCCTTTTATTTTGATGAGGTCCCAATAGTTCATTTTTGCTTTTGTTTCCCTTGCCTCCAGAGATGTATTGAGTAAGAAGTTGCTGCGGTCAAGGTCAAAGAGGTTCTTGCCTGCTTTCTCCTCAAGGATTTTGATGGCTTCCTGTCTTACATTTAGGTCTTTCATCCACTTTGAGTTTATTTTTGTGTATGGTATAAGAAAGTGGTCCAGCGACATGCAGAAAAATGAACCTGGACCACTTTCTTACATCATACACAGAAATCGATATTTTTATGGCATCTTCAAAGTAAGATTCTGATTTGCTGTGGTTCATTTTAAGTGTGTGATATTTCCCTTCACAGAGACCTGGATTGGGCTAAATGGGATTCTGGTCATGTAGGACAAAATACCAAATTTATGGTACATTTTCTTCTGGTAATTCCCCAAAAAGAGAAATATGAAAAATATCAAATGTTATGTAGTAACTATATCAAAAGGAATCAAAAAGGTCACAACTAAGTGGGATGCGGAACAAAGATAAACAGTGTAAATGACCTAAGAATCAAAACCACTGTCATAAATTAGAACATAAGATCTCTAGCTCCTACTACAAATATCTGGCTTTTCCTGATTAAGAGGCTTAATGTTGGAGCACACAATTATTAGAACTAATACAGTTTTATTTAAAGAAAAAAGCATTAATAACAGACATTTATATTAAATCTAGAACATGTAAAATGTTAGAAATCAAATAGAGAAAACTCAAAAAGTATAGATATTATATAGTTGCTTGGTCCTTCTTCATTTGGGTTTTTTCTGGTCTTTTTCCCCCAAACTGTAACTATTTATGTAATTCTCAACAGATTAGCACCAACAATACCAGTAGTCTGAACCTACTCATAGATGAGAGTAACTCATTCCATACCACTTCTATTAATTTCTTATAAGAGTTTTTTCAAAAAGGAACAGATAGGTGTTTTTTCCTTAGACCTTTAAGATTTTCTAAAGCAGATTATCTTTTGAAAAAGTTTCTATTTCTGCTTCATCTTCAGTACATCTTCTCTAATTTTTAATTTTTCTCTTTCAATTTGGTCTATTTCCAAAAATCCTTCATTAGTAAACACATTTTACCTCCTTTTGCTTTGGCATAGCTTGGCAATTTAACTTTGTTGTTGTTGTTTAAGAAGCAAATGTATTTTTAAATTATTTTTTAAGTATGTAATGTTTTCCTATCATGTTTTAATCAGAGCAACAAGTAGATTTATTTAGAGTAATAATCTATATTTAAAGTAATTATTTTCAACTTCACAGAGAAGAATATTGTAGTTGAAGCTATTTTAGTATGATAGAATTTATCAGTAAAAGGAACCAGAAAGATCACTTCAGTGAATATTAATTAATGAAATAATGTTTGCAAAATAATGTTTGGTCAGTTTAAAAATAGGTCATGATTAGCATTAAATTTTACTTAGCTCTTTTTATTTTTTTTTATTTTTATTTTTTTTAAATATCTTTTTTATTTATTTCTAGGTGAGAGAGAGAGACAGCGTGAGCAGGGGAGGGTCAGAGAGAGAGGGAGTCACAGACTGAAACAGGCTCCAGGCTCTGNAGTCACAGACTGAAACAGGCTCCAGGCTCTGAGCTGGCAGTCAGCACAGAGCCCGATGCGGGGCTCGAACCCAGGAACCGCGAGATCATGACCTAAGCGAAAGTCGGACGCTCAACCGACTAAGCCACCCAGGCGCCCCACTTAGCTCTTTTTACTAATTTCTAGGATACCATATGACTTTTTCCTGAAAAAGTAAATGATTTTTAATTTTTGAGATATGATTCATTCAGCAACTTTTTCAGTAACTATAGAGAAGAAGAAATCAATAAGCCAGCTAGTTAATTGTACAAAATGACTCCTTGATGGAAATTTTTTTATTTCCCAACTAGAGAATAGTTATGTTACATATTCTGAGTATTGATAGTTTTATTGGTGCTATAATTAACCAATATTTTAACCATGTTTAATGAGGCATAAGGCTCTTGCCTTGTTAATAGAGATCAATGTTCTGGAAAAAGTGAGAACTAACAGGCACATTCAGTACTGCTTTCCTCATATCCTAAAATATTAAGACTAATAACATGTTGAAATACAATGTCAATAAAATCAGAGAAACACATATGAAAAATCAAATAAGAATACTGAAGAAATTACCAAGACTAAAAACTGTAGAAACTCTCTATGGATTATTTTTTTATTTATTTTATTTTTTTGAAATAAGATATGACATCATTTATCAGCTCAATTGTAACAATAGTCAAATGTGTTTTGATCATCTGTAATGGTATAGGAAGTGCTGACAATGATTAAAATAAATATTTTCTAGAAGCCTCAGCCTTTGTAACACTGAGAACATGCTCAGGAATTCCCTGACTCTAAATTTTGGATGTTAAGACAGCAGGCTCATTACAAAAGACAGCATTTATCTAATAAAGTTTCTATGCTTCCACTAACTTGAAAATTACCTTGCTCACCAGCTCTACTGAAATCCAGTCATTATTTTTCCTCACTCCTATACTCACACTTCCAGTCCTTATTCCTACATTGAAATAGGTACCAAATCCCTTCTCTCAAATCCTTTCACTTCTTCCTGTGTCCATAGCTAATACCTGGGTTCAGGCCACCATAACCTCTCAGGCTTTTAAGTGAATTTCTGTATCAGACTCTTAATTCATTTCCTGTAGTCCAATCTAACAAATCCTCTAAAAAAATGTGATAATATCATTACTGCTTAAAACTCAGTAGACACTTCAGTACCATTGTTTTTGGGTAAGTTCTAACACATCTTAATATGGCCCAAGAATCTTGTAATCTGATCTCAACTGATGCATAGAACTGCTTCATCTTCCACTTACTTTTAGGTTCCAGTCATACCAAAATGCTCTTAATTTTTCAAATGCACAGTGTATAGAGACCATATTCTTTCCTTCTCCAAGCCTTACTTTTTCTTTGCCATGGCCTATTCTTCTCTTCCCCTTTCTTTCCTTAACTAGTCATGACTCTTTAATTTTTACTTTTTTAGCAGCCTCTTCTGACATTTTGAGAGCTAGGAATCATAAGATCCTGTCTGCTCTCAGTTTCACTTCTTTCCCAGCACTTATTCCAAAGAACTGTGCACTATGATATCAGTGCACTAATGTTAGGGACTCTATTTTCCTGTTTATTTGTTTTGTTTCCAATTTTTGTTTGTTTGTTTTGATTTTTTGTTTATTTTTTTGTATGTATGCACTGGACAAAGCTCAGAACTTTGAATTCAGTTAGAACTCAATAAAGCCTGAGCAAATTACAAGCTCCTTAACCATAAATCTTGTGCAAGAAAGGAGGATGACATAATCCTCAATTCATACTGCATTGTTGTCTGAATGAGTCCATACATTTTTCTTCTTACAACTCCTAAAAACAGTTTTTCTTCTCAACGCGTAGAAAGATGTGTCTAAATAAACAGCTCTTCCCCCAAATGTTTGGCAGATGCTGTAAAAGGATGCTAGGGTCAGCAGACGATGACTGACCTGTTTCCATTTTGCCTAGTCCAGGTAGTACTGATAGTATTTAAGAAGGAATTACGCTCTATATTCAAGAGCCCTCTAGTTTCTTAACAGTTCTCCAATAAAAAAGGCCATTTCAAAAAAGCAATTCCAGTAAATGCTCTTTCATCAAATATTCTTGATAAGGAAAATATTTAAAATGTGTATTTTGCTTTATTTTAAGTAGCTCCTCTGTGGCCACACAGGTTAACATTCAGTATATATCTAATGAGATACAATTTTCTTCACAGTAAGAAATATTTTCAAAGTTTCTGATCTACAACTTGATTGATTTTTGAGGCTACTTGAAAATTTCTTTATTATCCTTGGTAAACTCCTCAGTCATATTTCCAAAAATAAGCCATTCCAGTCAAGGTTTACTCAACCTTATAGCCTTCCTTTTCAGTGCAAAGAAGAAAAACAACAACAACAACAACAACAACAACAAAACAAACAAAAGAAAAACAGACTTCTACATCAGGTAACAATTGAGCCTATCAAGTGTGAGTGGTTCAGCATCCCAATTACCTCCTCTTAAATACAAATTTATATAAATTAGTCCTTGTTTTAATCTTCTTTAGTTCCAGGGAAGGAGAGGCTACTTGTCCTAAACAAAAGTAATCCTTCTACATTGATCTCAATTCCTTCCCCACTGCATTTCCTCTGGACCTTGCCCTGTCAGTCATCATTACATCTATATTGTCAGCTTCCTTTTCTACTGCTCCTTGGCCTCCACTTATAACAGATTTATATATTGCTCTTTGCGTTCTCACCTTGCTCTCATTTGGAGATTAGTGTCCTCTTCCAAGGTCATTCAGATTGCTGACAGAATCCAGTTCCTTGCTGCCTATTGGTCAAGGCTACTCAGCTCCTAGAGGCTACCCACATTACTTGTCATGAATTCCTTCTATCCTCAAGGCCAGAAATGAAGAATGTCTCTTGTGTTGAGTTACCCATCATATTTTGATTACTTCTCCAGAAGGATCCCAGCCTCTTTAAGACCTTATCAATTAGGTTAGTTACATTGAGAACACTCTCTCTATGTTAAACTCAACTGAGCTGGGATCCCAATAGCTTAATTAGATATGCAAAATCTCTACATAGCAGCCTGTTAGTATTTGATTGACTAACTGGGAGGTGTTTATATACCAAGGATGGGGAACTTGGGGGGTAATCTTCAGACTCTGCCTATCATACTCATTTTATTCTATACTTCCCTGATTTTGTATTTACTTAGTTATTTGTTTTACATGTTTTACCATATAGTCTATGGATTATTGCCTGTTTTTGTTTTTGTTTTTTTAGTTGGGGACAGGCAGCAGGAGAGGGAGAGGGAATCTTAAGCAGGCTGCACCCTCAGCTCACAGCCCGAGGTGGGGCTGGATCTCAGGCCTGTGAGGTCATGACCTGAACCAAAATCAAGAGTTGGAGGCTTAACTGACTGAGCCACCCAGGTGCTCAATTTTTGAGTTTGTCTTTTTGTCTTCTTTCAAAAATAGGAATGCTATATTTCCTTCTTAACAAAAGTAAGATGGCTACAAAGAGTTTACTCCGTCTAGCTCCATTGAGACTTATTTATTTTGTCTAAATTTTGTCAGGTTTGTGAACATAGGCTGTAAACAAAATATTTACATGATTTTACCTGTTATTCTTCAAAAATATTTATTTATTTAAACATTTATTCATTTTTGAGAGAAAGACAGCATGAGCAGGGGAGGGACAGAGAGAGAGGGAGACACAGAATCCAAAGCAGGCTCCAGGCTCCGCACTGTCAGCACAGAGCCTGATGGGGCTCAAACCACTAACTGTATGATCATGACCTGAGGTGGAGTAGTTCACTTAATGGACTGAGCCACCCAGGTGTCTCCAAAAATATTTTAGAATAAAATAGAAATAATTTATTAATTTTTCTTTAAAAATATCATTTTAGATAATTGTTCAGATTTACAATAGGCTTTTATCTAATAATATTTTTATGAAACAGCACACTAATATTGCTAATTAAGCACTAAAAGATACATAAGTGAATTTTACACTTTTAGGAATTGGGTTCACTAAGCTGATATCATTTTGAATGCCTGACAAAGCATTATTTTTACTAAGGAATTAAAACTTGCTTATCACCGTAGACATTCTCATCTCTGATTCTCTGATGCTATAATTAACTGCTCTCAGTCTTAAAGTGCTGAGATATTAGAGGAACATCACAAACCAAATAAATGGCAAGACATTTTAATAGCCCTTGTCTCTGGTGAGGGCTATCATCTTGATGTAAGATTGGCCTTATCCTGCTGTGAGGAACGCAGACAATCTTTCTTAGGTTCAGTGGTGGTTCAGTGGCCTGCTGTGATTTCCCCCAAGTCAATAGTTGTCATCCAGTCTGTTGACTATCATTTGAGATAATAAATCTTGATCTGCGCCATAGTAGAAGTCAATATCCACTTAAGTTAAGAAAATCACAGTGTTTTCTTTTATTGTAAAACAGGAATTGCCTAGACCTGGCTTGACCTAATCAACTAATCTATCTCCTGTGGTGAAAGCTACTCTATCATGTCTTGATTGGGTGAAAAGAATACTATAGACAGTCACTAAAATGTCAAGATGCTGTGATTTACTTTTCAAAATACTGTTTCCAATTTAGATGTGGAGATTCTTACAATCAAAGTTACAAACTCAGATTTACTGGCTTTACTATTGTCTATCATTTGTGTGAAGCAAAGTATTTATTTATTTACTAGTATTTTCAGTTATAGTTAAAAAATATAATTGCACTTAGGTATAACTTTGAATAATTGCTTCACCTTTTATGACTACTGAGCCATAAGCATAATATTTAAAACCTCACCTTTCTAAGAAACAATTTTCTCATCTGAAAATCAGTACTAATAATTATACTGTTACTGTGAAAATGAAATATATTATTTCTAAGTAATTTCTGGCATACAACTCTGAAAGAGGCACATCATAAAAATAGATGTTTGTTTGTTTGCTTTAATCTGGTTTAATGTGCTCATTGACTTACTAGGCACAAATACAACTGAGGTAGTTAGTATCCCTTACCTGGCATTCCAGATAGATTAAGACTAAGGATATCATATCAAAGTATTTTCTGGATATCCATCATCTCATTAATCGGTAATTCCAAACTAGCCAAGAAGTGATTGATCCTTTTTTTTCTTTTGTTTAAATTATCTCATTTTAGACATCTTCATATTTTCTGGCCACAGTTCTTTTTGTTTCTCTAATTGTTATAATATATACAAATTTTTACTCTGCTCTAGGGATTCACTCTCTCCTGATCCCTATCTTCCATTTCATGCATTCATGCCAGAGCAGTATTTCAAAAACACAAAATCTAGTTTTTCATAGAATAATTGTGGCTGTGTAAATCCATTATCATCTCACTCACAAAAGACATACATATGAAGCAAAGATAACAAGCTATTCATATTTACAGTTATATTGATAGTAGGAAAATAGTCCAGAGAGCCTTCCAGACATGGATTACATAGAAATTGCATAAAAATAGGAGGATTTGTTAACCATGATACTGAGTGTTGGTATCCATATTAAATTATCTGTAGACAAAGAGTTCCACATTATATAGGTAAATATTTGGAATCAGTATAATATCTGATACTGGCAACTAGGGAATCAAAAGGAAGGGACTGCGTTTGAAATGTAGGAAAGGCACTCCTTCTTGGGAGTTGAGTTTCCTTGATAAGAGAAAGGGTCATTTGCAGTTTTGATGGTATAAAAAAGGAAAGAAGCAAAGGTTAAATGAAGAATCTGGCACAAACAAAATAAAAAATAAGATCACAAAAATCAGAAAACATGCAAATTCAACTCCTCAAAATGGCACAATTAACGAAAATGTACTTCACTTTGCCAACAAAAGAGAACACTCTTAAATTGATAACAAATAAAAATAAATATTAATTAATATAATTAGCAATCATACTAATAGTTCAGAAAATACTGCCTGTCTCTAACATTTTTTGGTGACATCTTTACTTCTTCAATGGACCACAATGTTCCAGGACAATCTTATAATTATCCTGCCCAAGCCCAGGAATTAGCCACTTCTCCCAGGATAAATTTTATCCCTGAAGAGGAGAGCAGAGAAATAGTGTAACGATATTACTGCAACTTGAGTCATATACCTTTAACAGCCATTTACAGATAGGCAAAAATACTTCAAATCAGAAGTTAAAACACTCAGAAAGGTATCTACAAAAGAAAAAAAAAAAGGCTTAATGTAGAATATGTAAAATAAATTTTAAAAAAGAACAAAAATCAAATCAGAAGTAGACATCTAGTTACAAGTTTCTTAAGAGATAATAAGACTAAAATTACAAAAAGAAAATTGAAATTAAGAAGTATAAGATGTCATATGGAAGGTGACAGTGCTGGCTAAAATATGTAATATGTATATAATTGGAGTACCTAATACAAATGTTTTTAAAAATACTGCCTATTTCCAAATTGGCTCAGATGATCAACTATCAGACCTATACTGGCTGAACTATAATATATTAAAGATAAAAATGAAATCCTTTGTCTTGGGCTCCAGGTAAAATAGATTGTCTAATGAGGAAAAGGATATTAGTTTATCCTCAATTTTCTCTTTATCAAGGCATGAGAAGATAAACATTTTCATGAAACTCAATGAAAAAATATAGAAATGAAGGGTTTATGGTCACTAAACTCTTCACGTACCAAGACTAGATAGTAACGTTGTTAAGCATGTTTGAATTCAGGAAGCACTATATTCATGAATCCTTCCTGAAGACAGAAGAAATGCTTCACTAACTACATGAGGGGGAATAATTTGGCAAAAGGATTAAATATGAGGAGTAAGTATACTTGATGATAGATCTAACACTAAAACAACACAGAAACAAACATGTAAAAGTATCATGTAAATTTTATATGCTGTAACATATTAGAACATAAAATTCCACTAAAAACTAAGAAAATGAGAGTGAAAAAAGGAAAAATAGAAGAGATTGAGATAGAAGTACTAAATAAAATAAAAATATTTCATTTAAAATTGACAAAACATGTAGAGTTTAAGAAAACCAAAGCAGGACTAGAGCTTTATAACAAGTATTATTATAAATATAACTAGTATATATACTAACACCTTCCTAAATACCAAATCACCCTTTCTTTTTCTTTCTTTCTTTTTTTTTTTTTTTTTTTTTAGAGCCAATGCATAAACACTGCATAAAGACTTTGGAAGACAAAATGGCACAGGACCCATTTTGATAGATCTCCTATTGAACAAGTCTGAAACATTTTGCTTATTAAAAGTAAAAACTGATAACACATTGCAACTAATTTACTGAAATTTGAAGTTATGACTCCATTAATGTGTAAGTTTGTAAATAAATAGGGGATAAAGAAAAACTCATCCTTCAGGTACAATGATAAAGAATAGTATAATAAAAGACATTAAATCACATAGTAATCATTCCTTCATTTAAAAAAAAAACTGATTCAGAAAAGACCATCAATGGATGCTATAAGGAGTGGATAAAAGTTTGGTGAAGAGCAACATATTTATACAGTCTCAAAGTATTCCTAAAATGAATCATAAATAATAAAATAAAAGATGTGACTTTATAGTAGAGAAGCATATAATCACAGTGAGTATCACCAGTAATTGGAAAAACCAGCATCACATGACTCTACATACATGCACTGGGAAGAATATAGAATTGCATCTGTGGAATTCCAACATCAGACCCTAAACCAAGGTTGATTCTATAAATTGCTGTCTTACATTCTTTTAACAAAGTGTCAGTATCAAGGTTATATTGGTAAATCCCTGTAAGAAAGTTCATGAAAAGCAAAGATAAACTAACAGTCCCACATTAAACTACAAAAACATGTCAAATACATGTAACCTATAATACATGATCTTGAAGTGCAAATTTCATATATTTTTTAAAGAACAGTATTAAAACATAAGGCAAAATTTAATTAAGGTCTATAAATTAGGTAAGAGTAAGACATAAGATCAGGAAATTTTTATCATTATGCAATGGTTATATAAAAGAATCTGTCCTTATGAAATACACCAAAGTTTGATGGGTGAAGGGGCATCATTTTTGTAACTTTCTCTAAAATTGTTCAGAAAAAATAATGAGTTATATATAGAGAGAATTTCAAAGCAGAGTAGAAAAATGTTAACAATTTGAGAATTCTATCTTTGTATATTGTTCTCCTTATTCTTAGGAGGCACATATGAAAGTATTTAGAGACTTAGTACATAAAAGTTAAATATCAAAATGTTTGACTATACTTTAAAATAATTCTGCGGAAAAGAAAGATGTGTAGGTGCGCCTGGGTGACTCACTGGGTTGAGCATCAGTTTCTTGATGTTGGCTCAGGTTGATCCTATGATGTGGGATTGAGCCCTGCATCAGGCTCAGTATTGAGTGTGGAGATTGTTTAAGGTTCTCTTTCTCTCTCCCTCTGCCTTCGTCCCTTGCTCATGCCCTCTTTTTCTCTCTAAAACAAAACAAACAAACAAACAAGGTGGGGGGAGGGGCACCTGGGTGGCTCAGTCAGTTAAGCCTCCAACTCTTGATTTTGGCTCAGGTCATGATCCCAGGGTCATGGGATTGAGCCCTGCATGTGTTCTCTCTCCACACTCTCTCTCTGTACCTTCTCTTGTTCATATGCTCTCTATCCTTCTATTAAAATATAGTAAACTTAAAAAAAATTAAATAAAATCTAAAAAAAGATGCATAAATATATATGTACATATGTAAATATGTTACATAGACATATATTTTTATATGCATATACAAATAGATACATATCTTGAAACAAGTAAAATGAGAGAAAATTAGTGTGGCCAAATGTGAATAAGTAGTGAATTCTGGTAAGAAATCTAGAAATCTTGCACTATATATATATATTTGAATAGCTCATTAGATGAGCAACTGATAGATAAATCAATAAATGGATAGATAGATGAATAACTGATAGATAGGTGATAGGGAAAAAGGGAGAGGGATAGATATTGCCTTTATGTCTCTCCTACTAGACATTAAGTTACCTATGTTTGGAACAATGTGTTAATTTTCTCATATTCCCAATATCTAGCAAACTGCTTCAGATGAAGAAAGTATTAGCAAATAATTTTATAGATGAATAAACCTATTTATGCACAAATATGTATGTATACACATAAATAAATGTAAAATGGTTGAATATCATCTATACTATCTGTGATATTATGTAATTTTTATTTAAGTAAATCTTAGAGTTCTTGCAGACATGTGTCAGGTTACTTCTCAGTATGAACTAGATATAAGAGAAATTTTAGGAGACCAAGTATAAAGATTTCCACATCCTAGCCCATATTTTACTGATTTTTTTTTAATTTTTAGTTTTTATATAT
Organism: Hyaena hyaena; assembly: GCF_003009895.1. Taxonomy (NCBI): domain Eukaryota; kingdom Metazoa; phylum Chordata; class Mammalia; order Carnivora; family Hyaenidae; genus Hyaena; species Hyaena hyaena. Next base: position 211,124 of record NW_024081171.1, read on the forward strand.
TAACGATCCTAACAAGACTTCGTTTGAAAAAAAAAAAAAAAAAAACTTCCATGGCTAAAACAAACAAATTTACTTGCATTTCAATAATTTTCTTTGCTATAATGGTGAAGTAAAACACACAGCATTCGTTGATCCTTTAATACATAGTCATATTCATGGCTAATACTTCATGTAATTCATTAGCCAGGTTCCTGACTCAAATTCACAGCAATTGAAACAGTAGTATCTAAGGCGATAGTTGATAGGAAGAATCCTCAAACCTTCAGGAAACACAGACTCCTGTTCTAAAAAAATGGAACTGAAGCAAATGAGGAGATCAAAAGGAATAACTTCCAAATATGTGAACAGAGGTGAGCAGGTTCTTTTTATTTAAGATTTAGGATGAATATTCAGAAAGGGGAGCTTTGTCATCACAAGTAAAGGCAGACATAAGGCTACACTGATGTACTTAGAAAACATGCCTATAGGGGGTGCCTTGGTGGCTCAGTTGGTTAAGCATCCCACTGGATTTCTGCTCAGGTCATGATCTCAGGGTTTATAAGATCCACCTGTGTTGGGTTCTGTATGGACAGCAGAGAGCCTACTTGGGATTCTCTCTCTCCCTCTCTCTGCCCCTCCTCTCTCTCGTTCTCTCTGTCTCTCTCTTCTCTCTCTCTCAAAATAAATATATAAACTTAAAAAAAATGCCTACACATGTATAGTATGTTATGTTAATGAAGCTGGTGTTCCTCCATGGGGAGAGACTTTATAAGCAGAGACAACTGTTGAACTAGAGGAAGGAGCTATGGGCAAGCTCTGAAAATTGGTATAAACTGGATGGGGGCTTGGCCTCCTTATCTCTGGTGAGGAATGCAGGGTCTTCCTTATTTTTGAAACAGCACTAGGAGTTTTACCAATGCTTTGTCTCTGATATGGTTAGGTTATTTCTTGGCCTGGTAGAGACTCTTAGTTTTTGCATTCCCTTGGTTCCCTTAAAATCCTAAACTATTGAAGTTTTTGCATTTCTTTAAATTCTGACATCTCCTAGAATGTTCTGCAAGCAATATGCTTGGACAAGTAGAGTTCTTAGGACATAGATCACAGAAATCAGCTAGTAGGGGAGCCAAAAATGACTTCACTTGTCATGGAAGCTGTTTCTTCTCTTTGTTTTTCTGAGGACCCCTGACTCTTTCTCCTTGTAACATCTGTACAATAAGGTTCATGTCTTCAGTTATGTTTGGGCATCACATACAGTTACTATTTTCTGTATAATGAGAAAATAAACCTTGTGTCAAAAAAAAAAGAAACAACAAAACTGAAAACCCCAAAACTCTAAGATATTTTGAATATTAACAAGGAAGAGTTTTGGAAATACATGAATTTCTATAACAAGTCAAAACCATCAAAATATGATTATAATATAGAATTTTACGATCCTGGAAAAATGAGCATATTTTCTCTTAGCCCCTGACCTGAAAAAGAGCATTTCACTCTCCTATTACTTTCAGGATGACGATATCAACCTCCCCAAAAAAACAACTCTAGAAATCAATGGAATTACAGACGATAGCCAATTCACCCACAGATCATGGAATTACAAGTAAAAAGGGTTTCAGGAATTTGCAAGATGATACGACAACACAGATAAAAGATTCAACTGAGGTTATGCATTACCTGGAAGATTATTATTTTGTCCCACAAAATATTTCATTCACAACATTTGAAGAGAAAATTTCAATACTACATATAAAAATGATGGGAAATGTAAGTGTAATTTTATAAGACAAACAAAATAACCTATGTGCTATTATTTTAAACTTACTAGGTTCTTACATATCCAAAGTTGAGAGACAAGGTTTGATTTAATCAATAGGATGCTCTAAGATTCCCCCATTTCCAATATTTTTATGTTTCTATGAAATGTACAATGCCAATAAAGGCTATATTGAACACAATTTAACTATGTTTGCAACTTTCAAGGCAATTAGCATTAAAAAGTATTATTTCCTATAGACACACCCTCTAGTTCCAATAAGGAGTAGGGTGATCTGCTTCTACATGAAATGACTAAGATTCTGTTACCATATTTGCTAACATTAAGATTTTTTAAATTCATATATAATAAAATTGAAGTGTGTGTGTGTGTATGCATGTGTGTGTGTGTACAGTTCTACAAATTTTAACACATTATAAACTAAGGAGTCACTATAGTAGTAATATAGAAAGGTTCTTTAAACCACTGCCTTTCACTGTGTCTTCACAATCCCAGCCCTTCCTTCACCCCAACTTCTGGCAAACAGTAATCATTTCTCCATTATCATAGTTTTGTCCTTTAGAAAACATCATAAAAGTCAAATTGTAAAGTAGGTAACCTTTTCAGACCATCTTGTTTCACTCAGCATAATACTCTTGAGATTCATCTCAATTTTTTGTGTTCATCAATAGTTCAGTCCTTGTGGAGCCAAACAGACTCTTATTGTAAGGCTGTTTCACCATAGGTTTTGCATTTGAAGTGTGCTTGCTTTGATTTCTGAGTTAGGAAATTATGAATAGGGTCATTACATAAATGGGTATATGGGTTTTTGTGAACATTTAAGTCCATGGAGTCACATGGTAAGTTTAAGCTTCACTTTATTAGAGAATGCCAAACTGTTTTCCAGAGTGGCTGTGCAATTTTGCATTTTCAGTACTAAGAGAGGAAAGTTTCAGTTGTTCCACATTTTTGACAGCATTTGGTACTCATGGTATTTTTTTCTTTCTCCCCTTCTAATAGATAGGGAGTAACAATTCACTATTTTTTTAAAAAAATTTTTAAATGTTTATTTTGAGAGACAGAGAGGGAAAGAGCACGAGTGGAGGAGGGTCAGAGAGGGAGACACTGAATCTGAAGCAGGCTACAGGCTGTTAGCTGTCAGCACAGATCCCAGTGTGGGGATTTGACCCATGAACAGTGATATCATTACCTGAACTGAAGTTGGACGCTTAACCCACTGAGCCACCCAGGCACCCCAACAATTCACTATTGTTTTAGTTTGCATTCCCTAACAGCTGATAATGAGGATAATATTTTTAAATTATTAATTAATATATCATGTTATTTTATTAATACATCCCTTTTAGTGAAGCATCCATTCAAGTCTTTTGCCCATAAATTGGGATATTCTTTTACCGTTGAGTGTTGCAAGTTCCTTATGCATTCTGGATAAAAATCCTTTGTCACATCTGTGCTTTGCCAAGTCACAAATTTTTCTCCCAGGCTGTGGTTTGTCTTTTCATTCTTTGCCTCTGTTCTTTGAAGAGCAAACATTCCTTAATTTTGATGAACTCTAATTTATTGTGTGCTTTTATGCATATCATTCTAGTATGAGTGTACTTTTGATGTCATGTCTAACAACTCTCTGCCTAAACCCACGTCACAAATAGTTTTATATGTTTTCTTCCAAAATCTTTATAGTTACACATTTTACATTTAGACTTATGACCCATTTTTTGAATCATTTTCTGTAAGGTGTGAAGTTTAGGTCAAGACCCTCATTTCTGGAAGTGGATATCGATTTAAAAAAATCCTTTTTCATTTAATCGCTTTGCACCTTTGTGAAAACTCAATTCACTATATTTGTGTGGGTCTATTTCTGGACTCTCTCTTCTATTCCTTCAGTCTACATGTGTCTATCTCTTCACTAATGGGTAACTTAAAACCAGATGCTGATTTTAGGAAATTAATTCTTTTTTCAAAAAATATTTTGGCCATTCCAATTCCTTTGCCTTTTCATATAACTTAAAATCTGCTTGTCTATATCTAAAAATTTATGCTAGAATTTTTATTGTGTTAAATGTAGGTCAATTGGACAGAATTTTAATCTTTACCATCTGAGACTTTCAATCCAAGAACACAGTAACTTGATAGTTTTTAAAGAAACTTTTTATTTTCTACAATAAGTCTATAAAGCATGTAAATACTAATTGTTACATATATCATACTAACAATTACTAATGAATTTGATAGCAAATTTAAGAGTGGATCAAAAATACATGTATTCATGAGCCACATGGGTATCTCAGTCGGTTAAGTCTGACTTTGGCTAATGATCACTTGGTTCGGGAGTTCAAGCCTTGCATTGGGCTCTGTGCTGAGTCCTTGGAGCCTGGAGCCTGCCTCAGATTCTGTGTGTCCTCTCTCTGGCCCTCCCGGCTAATGCTCTGTCTCTGTTTCTATCTCTCTCTCAAAAATAAATAAACATTTTTAAAATAATTATTGTCAATATTTATTTATTTTTGAGAGAGAGATAGAGTACGAGTAGAGGAGGGACAGAGAGAGGGAGACACGGAATCAATGCAGGCTCCAGGTTCTGAGCTGTCAGCACAGAACCCGATGAGGGGCTTGAACTCAGGGACCACCATGAGATCATGACCTGAGCTGAAGTCAGAGGCTTAACTGACCGAGCCACCCAGGTGTCCCCAAAATAAATAAACATTAAAAAAAATACATGCATTCATTATTATAACTGTGTAAACTATATTCTGTAAATGGATATACTTAATAGTTGCTTAGTTTGTGTTTTTAAAAATGTTAACCAAAGAATTTAAAAATAAAAATTAGTTTAAAAATTATGAAAAGAATGGGGCGCCCGGGTGGCTTAGTCGGTTAAGCGTCCGACTTTCGCTTAGGTCATGATCTCGCGGTTCGTGGGTTCGAGCCCCGCGTCGGGCTATGTGCTGACTGCCAGCTCAGAGCCTGGAGCCTGTTTCAGTCTGTGACTCCCTCTCTCTCTGACCCTCCCCTGCTCACGCTGTCTCTCTCTCTCCTAGAAATAAATAAAAAACATTAAAAAAATAAAAATAAATAAAAATTATGAAAAGAAGTATAAAGGGGCTGGATCAGCCTCAGCACAGCTAAGTATGAACCTCTGTGTGTGTGTCAGAAAAATGCCAGGTATTAAGATTATTAGAAATCTTAATGAAAATTCCCCCTTTTGAAGATAACCTAAAAGCCAGATAAATTAAATGACTCAACTAAAGACAATAACAATCATTAGAAGAACTAAGAACAACTTTCAGTTTTTACCACTGTCAATCTCTTTAACATTACACACATTTCTCTAGTATACAGGTTGTATGAAAACAAAGGCCATACATCTAAGAAACATTCCAAACCCCACAACAAAGTGGATATTGGAAAAGTTCATAAAAATGTAACATATTTATGTTATAGAGGTGGGTGAAATAGGTGAAGAAGATTAAGTGGCATAAACTTCCAGCTGTAAAATAAGTCATGAAGATAAAAAGTACAACATAGGGAATATAGTCAATAATGTTGTTAACAATTGTACGATGACAGGTGGGGCTACATTGATTGTAGAGAGCACTGTGTAATGTATACCATCATGATCAAATCACTCTGCTGTACACGTGAAACTAACATAGTATTGTGTGTCAACTATACTTTGATGATTAAACACAAGTGTTTTCTCTAAACCAAAATAACATTTATTTTAATGTGGTTTTGAAGATACTTGGTGACAACAGGAGCATAGTTAAATAGCTTAATTTGCTGTGCAAAGAATCATTGCTCTGTTGAAAGTATTTGGTCTTTATGAAGATAAATGAGACATCTAATTTTTCTAGACTGCTGTGGGGTGAGGCAAATTTAAATTCACTATAAGAACCAACAGAACTTTTCTACTTTATAAAAAGTGGCCTTGTTTTTAATTAGGGTAGTTTTAATTTGAAGTTTGTTCATTCTCATATATTTTCTTGTGTAAAGTCAATGCCTAATTTTATAAGGACATAGAAACTTAAAAGAAAAAATTAAAGAGCTATAAAGCAGGAACTATTCCAAGCCTTAGTTTATATTCCTAAATACTTTCCACATTTTGTGAAACATTGGATAAAATCCATATGCTGTGGAATTATGGCAATTTTGCAATACAAATTACATTCTAAGGAGGCAAAATGAGTTTTGAAGTTCTGAATACCAAAGATTATGCCATGACTTTGGCTATATCAACTTGTCTTGCTGGAAAATCTTCCATCTCTTCACGCATGCTGCTCCTCCCGCCCCACCTCTGGCCTTGCTCACCTAGCCCCAAGCATACTTAACCTTTCCCCACCTTGGTCTGTATCTTGAGAAGTTGAGCTTTGTAGTCTACATGACAGTGATCCCTGTGCCTTCTCATTTTAGATGCAACCAACACAGGGTACCACAGATAGGAGGGGAGGAAAGTGAAGTCAGGACATTTATTCCTCTGACTGACTTTCTACAAGTTTGATGTAGGCTGGCTATTCCTTTCCATGGAAGTTCTTACCTATCAGGTAATATCCCCCCCACAGGTCTCTCTGTCTCCTGGATGTAGTAACTGCTTCCTCTCTTAAAACCTTCATGCCTAGAAATTGTACTAGCATATTCCTGCCTGGGGAGTTGCAAAATTGCTTATGGTTTTCCTACCTCTTGAACTTTGTAGATCTTAAGCTTATAAAACTGGCAACAAATTGTACTAATTTAAGTGTCTCATCTCTATCTGTTGGGACCTATTACTGATATAATATCATTTTCCACTTTCATGTAAAATTTCAAACAAAAAAAAAAGCCTATATGCAACCTATATGAAAATTTTGAAGCACAAAAATAAAATGAATACCTATAAACCCACCAGTAGCACAAGAACTAGAATGCTGTCAGTATTCATAAATCTAAATATGTCTTGTGCCATTTCCACTGTTTCCACTCAATGATCACCATTATCTGAATTTTAAATGACTTTATGACATACATGATATATTTATCATTTATATATGCATAAATGTTATATTGTTTTCCTTTGCTTGATTTATAAATATATATAAATATCTATGATATTTCTAAAAAGATCATAACCTAATTACAGCATGATTTTTCCTAATTTTTATTCCCAAAGATTTCTCTGTGTTGTTACATGTAGCTTTTTTCTTTGTATTTTGAGCACTGTTGTCAATTCTTAGAAATACCCATGTACATGTAATAAAGGGTATACACGTAAAAAAATTCTCTAAAGTATATATCCACTAGGATAATTACTGGATATAGTATACAAATATTGAATTTCAAAAGAAAACTTATTATTTTCAGAGAATTTGTGTCAATCACTATACTCAAAATAATTTTTATATCTGAATTTGTTCCAAAATAACAAAGCATGAAAAGGAAGATATAACAAATGCAGAACCAGTTTAGATTATAAACAAAAATATAATGAGGCTCAGTTCAGCATATGTATGGTAAATATATAACATGCAGCATATCAGTAATCATCTAATTGATATTATACATGATTATGAGGTTAGCCCTACTGGCTATATGGTAAAGTACTCCAATTACATTTAATATGATTACTGATGTATTTGAAATTTCTCTGGGGAGCAAAAAGAAAAGAAATTTCTCAATATCTCATTTTTTATTATGTTTTCCTATAGTTTCTATTTTACTCTAGAAAATAATTCAGTGATATTTTCTTGTTTGCTTTTATTCTTTATCTATTTTTACTTATCTACTTGTTTGGAAGCTGTACAACCTTTAGCAATTACATATTGATGTCTCCTTATAAATTCTATCATGCATATCTAGCAAAATCTGTAGTTAATATTTTCATTTCTCTCCCTAAGGTAAAATGACCTTAACACATTTTACCTCAAGCCCTCCTTTCCCCTATTACAGGTTATTCTTATCTAATAATTTAAGTTTCTTAAAAATTTAATTTATATTATTAGAATAATTTCTGTAAAGTACTAGTTGAAGTAATATCAGTATCTAGCACTTACTGAGCTTTCTGCACATAAAACACTTACATATTGTAGTTCATTTACTGATTTAATCCTCACAAAATCCCTCTGGAGTATGTAATTATTAACCTGCATTATACTGATGAGGAACCTGAGACACAGAGTGAATAAATGTCTCTACCCATGTTAAACATCTAATGAGTGTCAGGGCTGATTTAAAAATGAGACTGTTTAGGCATATAGCACATTTGTAATAACCATGCTGCACCATAGACAGTATGTGTTTAGGTTTATCTTCATATTTACTAATTATTCTTATCATTTGTTTACATTTATTATTGCAATTAAGAATTTCCTTCTAGAATCATTTGTCTCCTCTCCAAAGACATATTTTAGAATTTATCCTAGGTAGGGCCATTGCTGTTAAATTCTCTTGGGTTTTGTTTACCAAAATATGTTGTTCTTTTATCTCATTTGTTTTGTAGGTCATTTCACCTCAGTGCTTTAAAGATATTATTCCACTTTCTACTGATTTCTAATTTTACTGCTGGAAATAATGCCGTCAGTTTAATTGCTGTTTCTTTTTCTCTGGCCACTCCTGAGATCTTCTTTTTGTCTCTGAAGTATTTGAGGTCATTGATATTTCATTACAGTGTGCCTGGGAAAGGATATCTTATTTTTATTGCTTGGAATTTGTTGGTTTTAACTGCACTTGAAGTCTATAGTTTTCAAGTATTTTGTAAGGTTCCCATACATTATTTATTCAAATAGTTGTTCTCTTCTACTTTTTTCTTTTCTCTCCTTCTGGGATTCTGCTTTGATATATGTCACACTATCTAATTTTAATTGTTAGTCTCTTTTATTTTTTTCTTTTTCATTTTTATATGCCTTTGAACTTCATCATCAGTAACTTTTTTCAGGTAGAGTCCCAGGTTATTGTTGCTCTTTCAGCTAGCTTAAAACTCATATAATATGTTTTGTTAAGTTTTATTTAAATAATTACCTTTTAAAACTATTCTGTTTAGGGGCGCCTGGGTGGCTTAGTCGGGTAAGCGTCCGACTTTCGCTTAGGTCATGATCTCGCGGTTCGTGGGTTCGAGCCCCGCGTCGGGCTCTGTGCTGACTGCCGGCTCAGAGCCTGGAGCCTGTTTCAGTCTGTGACTCCCTCTCTCTCTGACCCTCCCCTGCTCATGCTGTCTCTCTCTCTCTCTCTCTCCTAGAAATAAATAAAACATTAAAAAAAATTTTAAAACCATTCTGTTTAGTTCTTTGATAGGTCTGTGTGGGTATATTTTAGTTTTCTTCTCGTTCATTTTTGTATTTCTCATTTTAATTTTTTAACCATTTCACAAGAGGTGCTTTTAAGTACTGTGTTTGATGCCGTCCTGGTTCAAATATATGAAATATTTAGGGATAGGAATCTGTTGTTTATTTAAGTATTCATTTCATTGTAACTTTTATCATTCTCTGTTTAGTTATTTCAGATTCAAATCTTCTAGTTAGCAGATTTTGAACTATTGAATACCTAAATTGAGTACCTAAATAACATTTTTTAAAAATTCTGCTTCTACGGCCACCTAAACTATCATTAAAATGTTGGTATAGTCCAGATGTCCCAGGGTTAGCTCTAACTCTTTAGCCTCTCAAAGTTTACTTTCTTGAGAACAATACTATAAATATTTACACTCAGGGCAATTCCATTATATTTTCAGTTTTATATATTTGTCTTCTTTTGAGAGAGAGAGAGTGACAAGTGAATGAGGGACAGAGAGAGAGAAAGAAAAGCAGGGCTCACCTGATGTGGGGCTCAAGCTCAACTGAAGTGGCACTTGTGCTCACCTGATGTGGGACTTGAACTCATGAACTATGAGATCATGACCTGAGCCAAAGTCAGATGTTTAAAGACTGAGCCACCCAGGTGCCCCAATTATTTGTCTTCTTAGAAATATACCTTATTCCCTCTGAATCAGTCTATACAAAAAATTAGAGTGTTATACACCGTATGGTTGTATTTTAGCATGTAAGTTGCTTTGGATTATTTAGTTTGCATGCTGCCTACCACAAATCATTTTGAAAATGCATCTGTACAAATATTTAAATTTTGAATACGAAAAACTAGGCTTACTACTTGAAGCAAAGATCCTTCTCTGACTCTTTTATGATCATTCATTTATCTAATAGTGGATGAGATATTAGGATGTGGAACAAACAATAAAAATGTAAATAAAACAAATGCTCTACTGTAATAAATTAAGGACTTCTTTTGTGCTAAGTTTCAGTGATTATTTAGAGAAAGATTGTAATTCCAGAAAATATAGGTAAGTAGGTATAAACAGAAGATACTGCCACCTAATAGATTGATTTTAGGTAATATCACAGATAAAAATTCCTGGTAATTGGGGGAAACATTTTTCATAATTTTCTTCTAGAGATTGCTATGATATTGGTCCAAAGGAAGATATTAATAAAAATATTTAGTGCTCAATACCTAAAAGTTTAATTTCCTATATCACAAAATGGAAATGAACCTCATTTCTAAAATAAAATATAAAAGAAAACATGAATAATATATTTTTTCATCTACCATTATATAACCCACTTATTTTTCAAATGCATCTATTGAAATACCTATTTTGGTAGTATTCTGTACAGAGATAGATGTCTTTCTGATCATAGTGGTTGTTGGATATTTGTAAGAAAAGAACTCTTTTAAGTTCCAATTGTTCAAAAAAATTGGGTTAGAACTGATTCGAAAGCAATGGCATATATGCTGTTTTTAAATTTATTTCAGCATCTGAGAAACAACATTGGCTATATTATTACTTATATGTATTGCTTATGTGACAAGAATTGGGATTTTACACTTCAGGCATACTGTGTAAAATGTTCTATATCACAATTTTTTCAGTAAAATAACAGAAAAAGGAAAAGGAATATAATATAACTTATGCAGGACCAATTTGGCTTATAAACAAAAATATAATGAAGTTTAATTAAACATATATAATTGGTAGCTATATGGCATGTAACATATAATTAATTATCTAATTGCTATTGTACATGATAATGCGGTTAGCCCTATTGATAGTCAGGTCACACAGCTGCCTGTCATATAATTTGAAAACTAATGACAGTTCCTCTCTCTTTTCATGTGTACCACTCACTGACTGTTTTGATTCATGATGGCTCAATTGTATAGATTCATTTTTACAGGAAATACAATTCCTCCAAAAGCTTGCTGTTACCTCCCTGTATTTGAAGTAGGAAATATTTCTGTGTGGTCCCAATCTCTCTGCATGACCTGTATTGTGGCATTTATCATAAGATTTTGTGGCACACCACATTAGTTTGTCTGTAGCCCATTAGACTATAAGTGGTATAAGGAGTTAATTTACTTATTTTATTTAACCAATAAATATTTATTCAGCACCTATACAAAGCCAGGCACTATTGTAGACACTGAAAACACTGCAATAATTCAGAAATATAAAGTTTTTACTTTCAAAAGGCAATCTAGTGAATGGGAGAATCTACTTGCAAATGATATATCCTACAAGGAGTTAGTATCCAAAATAGAAAAAAAAATGACTTTTACAATAATGAAGCAAAAACCCAATCTTATTAAAAAGGGCAGAGAACCTGAATAGAATTTTGTCCAAAGAAGACATACAGATGGCAAACAAACACATAAAAAGATGTTTAGCATCACTAATCATGAGGGAAATTCAAATTGAGATCACAATGAGATATCACCTCACACCTATCAGAATGGCTAAAATCAAAAACACAGGAAACAAGTATTAGTGAGGTGTGGAAAAAAAGTAACCCTCGTTAACTGCTGGTGGGAATGTGAACTGTTGAAACTTCTGTAGAAAACAGGATGGAAGTTCCTTAAAATTTTGAAATAGAAATACCATATGATTGGGGCACCTGGGTGGCTCAGTCAGTTAAGTGTCTAACTTCAGCTCAGGTCATGATCCAACCATTTGTGAGTTCAGTCCCCACATTGGGCTCTGTGCTGACAGCTCAGAGCCTGGAACGTGCTTCAGATTCTGTGTTGCCCTCTCTCTGCTTCTCCCCTGTTCCCATGCTGTGTGTGTCCCTCTCAAAAATAAATTATATATATATATATATATATGTGTGTGTGTATATATATATATATATAAATAATATATTTATTACATATATATGTATTATATATATATACAACATGATCCAGTAATTCCACTACTAGATATTTACCTAAACAAAATCAAAACACTAATTCAAAAAATACATATGCACTCCTATGCTTATTACAACATTATTTACAATGCTAGAAATAGAAGGAGCCCAAGTGTACATTGATAGATGAATGGATAAGAAAAATGGGGCTTATATGTACAATGGAATATTACTCAGCCATAAAGAGAATGAGATCTTGTCATCTGTGACAACATGACTGGACCTAAAGAGTATTAAGCTGAGTGAAATAAGTCAGAAGGAGAAAGAGAAATACCATCTGGTTTCTCTTATATGTGGAATCTAATAAGCAAAACAAATAAACAAGCAAAACAAATGCAGAAACAGACCCATAAATACAGACAACAAACTAATGGTTTACCAGAAGAGAAGGTGGGGTGGGAGGACGGGCAAAGTGGAAGAAAAAGAATGGGAGATACAGGCTTCCAGTTATGGAATGAATAAGTCACAGGGATAAAAGGTACAGCATAAGGAATACAGTCAATTGTATTGCAATAGCATTGTATGGTGTCAGATGGTAGCTACATTTTTGTCGAGCATAGTATAAAATGTAGACTTCTCAGATATGTGGTATACCTGAAGCGAATGTAACATTATGTGTCAACTGTACTTTAATAACAAAAATAAATAAATAAATAAATAAATAAGTAAGTAAGTAAGTAAATATGCCCCAGACCCAAAAACAAGTATTTGTTGTTCAAGTGAAATTCAATTTTAACTGGCAGGCATGTATTTTTATTTTCTAAATATGGCAACCTTATAACTGGAGCATGCCATTTTATCTTCACCTGTGTTGAAATACTTAGTATATATCAGAGGCTTAATCAATGTCAGTAAACCACACATTGTGCTTGAAAGAAAATGTGTAACATATTCAAGGAGGTACTCAGGGGCTTAGAGGGTAGTGTGAAGGGGAAGAGGTCAGTGAGATAAAAAAGTAGAAAAGAGGGCCAGAGGATTGAGGACATTAAAATTCATATTTGCCTATTTTAATGCTTTGGAATACTGATCTTGAGTATCAATGGCCAATAAATACTGAACCTGAAACTATTTTACCCGGATATTTTACTTAGATTCTCATGTTTCTATGTCATCTCAATATTATTCCAAAATATTTAATAGAAATCATATTGAGATAAGAAATGAGTAGTTTGGACTTTTACCCTTATATTTTCTGCATATATATATATATATATATATATATATATCCTATATATACATAGCATAGGTCTGTACAATATGCTGGATCAAACTAATTTATATCAAGATAAAACATAAAATTCAGGCATGCGTAAATTAATAATCCATATATTTTGATGCCATTCTGCCAAGTTATACATACTAAACTGATCATCTGTCTAGTAAGATATCTTTAGTGTGTAGTAAAGCTCACGTTTGAAAACAGAACCAAAGAAATGTGTATGGCAATTCACTTAATATATCATCAAACAGATGTTTTCAATGTGTGTTGTTGCACTTGATAAAATGAAAATTGGGAATTGTCACTATTGATTGATGGTTATGCTGTCAGGCCCCTGGCAGTCTACATCAATGTTAAATATTTTGAATTTTCCCAGATCTCTAGAGGTGAACAGCAAAAGCAAAACAAAATAATAACAACAACAAAAGCTGGTGCCTTAAACAAGTGCCTTAGGCCAAAAAAGCCTCCTGCAAACTTTAAACCTGATAGCTTATAGTCTGGACATGATAAAAGCTACCGCAAAATATAAGCCTTTTTATATTTCTTTAGAACAAAGCTTCTCAGCTTTGTGGACAGCAGACCCTTCCATTGTGATATGGCCTCACAAAAGGGTCAACTCAGAGCCTGCTGGAACATAACTTCCATCCCATTGCCTTCTTCAGAGCATTAGAATCGAGAATAACTCTGGTTTGATATTAAGAGTTTTATGACTCATGACTTAGTTCGTGGTTTTTAATGTACACCATCCTAGAGCTGATATGTATATTCAGATATTTTTTTTCATGTGAAAGACATCGTATAATTTTCCTTAAAATCATTACGTATGTTTTAGCCTGAGAAACATAAGACCTACTCTCAATAGTAACAAAAAAGTCATAAGAAGGGTCTCATGTCCCCAAAACATCTTTTTGATCTTTTTCTTAATGTAAAAGATTCGACACATTTATCTTTATGATGCTGACTCAAAATAAAAAAAATATCTATGATTGTTCTGATATGTAAAGAGGACTGATATTGTTAGGCTTTCTCAGTAAACTATAATTTTTTGGGAACTACTTTTTCAGATTATTTCTTGAGACCAGTTTTAAGTAGAAATGGAGGTCAGAACCACTGCAACGAGATGACAAGAGGAAAAGAATGGAGGACAGAGGATGAGTTGTAACATACAGGAGACTACACACACAATCTGACCAAATTAACAATTCTGATATAAAATTGCATATGAGGTTTTACTTCTCTCTTTGTATCTGTGCCATTCCTTCTTATTTCTGAACATCAAGACTGTTTCTGCAGTCCATATAAAGGGTGATCAAATTCAACCCCTACAGTTTCATCTACTTTATGATGCCAGTAACCCCAAAATAGGTCTCAGCACCAATACAAACTCCCCAGGAAAAGATTACTATGCTTGGTTAAACGTCCACATTGGGAACAATTACATCAAGTGCTAAAGAGGACCCTGCTGTCAACTACATTGAAGGTGGTGGTACAGTTCACAGTGAACAAGGAACTTGGACAAACTTTTAGCTCTTTCTACTATGTAAGCATTTCTGTATACACGCGCGCGCACACACACACACACACACACACACACACACCCTTCTTTCCTTACATTCAATTCTCACAAACTCCAATTACTCATTAAATAGAACTGTATCCATTCCTTTCCCGAAGAGAAACATCCTTTGGCCTTATGTGATATTGTCAATTGACATTGGTAGTATGTTGTCCTGGGGCAATTTTTCTAAGTTCTCTAAGAAGATAAACTTGCATGTACTTTAGAGAACTGTTTGGCAATATCTAATATCTACTAAAGTTAGACACACATATATCCAAATCCAAAATAGTTTACTTTTTGGTATATATCCAACAGAAATGAACCAAAAGACATGTATAATATGTTCAGAACAATATTATTCATAAAAGATAGACTATTGGAATCCACTATTCATCAACAAATGAATGAATAAGTATATTGAAAAATATTAAATAATGAAATAATATTCCACAATGCAAATTTATAAAATCTACTACACACAACACCAATGAAAAATTTCATGAGGATAGTATTGGCAAAAGAAATAACAGACAGGAATAGATAAGGTATTTATAAATTTGTACATAGTTTGCAAGGGTAAAACTAACATAAGAATTGGAATAGTGGAGAGGAGAAAAGATAAGAGACACAGGAAATGCTTCTGGGCCTAGTTTTGGTCAATTATATGGAAGAAAGGGAAAAGTAGCCCTTGACTTTCAGACCTTCATTGGTGTTATCAGCTTTTCACTGTTTATTTCAAATAAAATACCTTGATATTTATTCAGCAAAGTTATGCAGAAATTATCATTTTTGAAGTGATATTTAATTTCAAATAAAAAATAAGCCAATTATGTAAATGTTCAGGTAATATGCCTTAAAATATATCAAGAAACTTTCCAAAACTACCATTCATAATAATCCTTTTAGTCTAATATTACATTCTTCTGTACTCCTCATCTTATTCATGTGATTTTATAGACAAACCTTTAGTGAGATAAGTTTGTAATCACTACCACCATTTTCAAAAAGTAAACATAAAGATTAGCAGGTTGTTTAGAAACAGACATTTTAAATGTATATACATGGGTGACACCTTATTTTTTTCCAGAGCAACAATGACTTAGGTCATAACAAATAAACTAAAACATGTTTTGTTTGGGAGATAATGTCAAAATTTTAAGAAGGACCATGTGATATGCTAGTAGACTTGTAAAATGCATGAGACACCTCATCAAGACCTGAGTGCATTGCCAGAAGAAAGAATTTTCAGCAAAACTATAAAGAGGTCTTTATACCCAGAAAGACCACGCCTAGAAATTCACCAGACTATTTACAGTGGTGTAGAAGAAATAAAATGAAGCCTTTTGAAAATAAGACAAATGAAAAATCTACTGGCTTATCATACCCCCTAAGGGAGGTATACTTACCAGAAAATAAGGACATCAAATGGAGGCAGGATATTTAGGGGAAAGGGGAGCATAAATCCTGGGGAATAATATAGTATCATATATACAAAACTGATTTAAGTCAGTCCTTGTCCAGTAATAATGTCAAACATCATTCTAATTCCATAGTTCAGAGTATATTACTTTTTGTTTTTTTAGATTTCTGTTGTAAATTTAGTATTTTATGTGCTAAGCAGCAATATATATTTGTAAATTTCTAAATATTTATCAAGGATTTACTATACATAAAGCATTTGCTAAGTCCTATAAGAAATACAAAAAAGAATAGGACATTGCTTCTCCTCTCAGGGAATTTATACTATAATAGTTTGAATAGTACTAGGTCTTAGTTAACTATTAGGTTAGGGAATGATTTCTGCACCAAGAAAGTTACAACGTATTGGAGGATTACATTGGACACAAATGAATCTGTATTAGGAAACATTTCTAATGGCTAAATGTTTTTGTTTGTTTTATTTTCTTTAGACTAATGACATTAAAATATTCATAGAAATAAACCATATTAAAATAAAATTGGGCAATATAGAATGGCATGGGGGTAAAGCACTTATCAAGTATTAAACGTAATTTTGCCAAGAATTTTATCTTTATGTGCTTCTGAATTGTTATTGTCATACTAGGGAAAGTAGCCAAACAAATACATTTGCAGAATATACCTACATTGTCATTAAAAAGCTTTAAAACTATATTATCACTGTTTGTAAATAGAAAACAGCATGCATTATCATTCCATTGGTCTTTTACAATTTTTATGTCTGTTTCTTTCCTTTCAGCTTCCCTGACCTGTTCTTTTATTTATTTATTTATTTAGTTGGTTAGTTAGTTAGTTAGTTAGTTATTTCCTCAGTGTCAATCACTAGATATCTGGTGTCAAAGCATGAACTTCTGGGCCTAGTTAAACTTCTTATAAAATAAATCCCAATATGACAACAATAAGATTTCTCCTCTTGTGAAGATGCAGAAAATAAGATATTATTCAGTATAATATTTTAAAAGGTTTTCCTTGAAAATATTTCACAAGAAAAAAACTTAAAATAATCTGTACTTCAGAAATTATTGTTATAGCCCTTGTAAATGTAGCATTTTACCTCTAAAATTGTATGACTCCCTTTGGTGAATTATATCAAGTTTCCATATTTGGGTGGTGCTCTTTCCAAGCTCTATATTTCATTGACCTATTTGGCTATGACTATTAAAAGCACAATGTTTTCATTACCATAGCTTTATATTATGTCAATATTTGAAGATGAGTCCTTTCCTTCTTATTCTTTTCCAAACTAGTTTGGCCTTACTTGCTTTCATGTCAATCAACTGAAATTTGCATTAGCTTGTTGAGTTTGGGGAAAATTCTCATTGTACTTTTGACTATAAATGAATTTCGTCAGATTATTTGGGAAGAAAGGTCATATTTATGGTATTGAATATTATTTTTACTGAATAGGTTATAAATCTATATCTTTTATATATTCCACATGAGTTAGAAGTGAAATCCATAAGGGAAGTTTAGATTTAAGTTTAGCAAGCTAACTATATGAAAGCCATGTAGTGCAGTCCATACCACAGCAAGAATTTAACAAGCATTAAAGACTTAAGAATTGTGAATTTTTTTCTTTAAATTATTTTTTAATGTTTTATTTATTCTTGTATGAGAGAGAGAGAGAGAGAGAGAGAGCATGAGCAAGGGAGGGGCAGAGTGAGAGAGGGACACAGAATCCAAAGCAAGCTCCAGGCTCTGAGCTGTCAGCACAGGGCCTGACGTGGGGCTCAAGTTCACAAGCCATGAGATCATGAGATCATGACCTGAGCCATAGTCTGATATTCAACCATTTGAGCCACCCAGGCAGCCCTATGAATTCTTCCTTAAGAAGAAATGCAATTGAATGTCTTTTATAGCACTGAGTAATAAACTATGTTAAAATTAGTAAAAATCACAAAATATTAGTAAAAATCACAAAAACATATTAATAAATTCCTTTTTCCAAGATTGAAGCATCAACAAAGAAAAATCAGAGAGAAAAAATAAAAATATTAAAATTTAAAAAATTAAAAACAATATGTAGTGAAAATTATTTAGATTCATGTAAGCTACAACTGTATGTGTAAGGAATCCTTGTGAAAAGAAATGAAATAACAGTGTGATCAGAATCATGCTGAGGATTTTAAGAAGTATTCCGATATAATCCAGTTTAACATGATTAAGAATAGTCTTCAGAATATCTACATTCTTTTGACCACAAGAATGTGAAAAGCAATGAAAATTTTTGTGCAATTTAAAGAGAGAGTAGGTATAGATGATTTGCCCTTAAGCAAGTATTTCATGGGAATTGGGGAGGGGATGCATAATGATACCACAAGGGGATTTTGAGACTTCAAGTAAAAGACAATGTTATAAAAAAAAAATGTTATAACATTTTTAAGCAAGATTTTTAACATTTTTACGCTATATTCAAAACTGTAATCATTAAGACAGTATGGCATTGGCACAAAAACAGACACATAGCCCAATGGAATAGAATAGAGAACCCAGAATCGGACCCACAAATATATGGCCAACTAATTTTCAACAAAGCAGGAAAAAGTATCCAAAGGAAAAAAGACAGTCTCTTTCGCAAATGGAGCTGGAAGAACTGGGCAGCGACATGCAGAATAATGAACCTGGACCATTTTCTTATATCACATACAAAAATAAATTCAAAATGGATGAAAGACCTAAGTGTGAGACAGGAAACCATCAAAATTCTACAGGAGAATACAGGCAGCAACCTCTTTGACCTAGGCTTCAGGAACTTCTTACTTGACATGTCTCCAGAGGCAAGGGAAACAAAAGCAAAAATGATTTATTGGGACCCTATCAAGATAAAATGCCTCTGTACAGCAAAGGAAACAATGAACAAAACTAAAAGGCAACTGACAGAGTAGGAGAAGATACTTGCAAATGACATATCAAATAAAGGGTTAGTATCCAAAATCTCTAAAGAGCCTACCAAATTCAACACCCAAAAATCAAATAATCAAGTAAAGAAATGGGCAAAAAACATGAATAGACACTTTTCCAAAGAAGATATCCAGATGGCTAACAGATACATGAAAAGGTGCTCAACATCACTTATCCTCAGGGAAATACAAATCAAAACCACAATGAGATACCATCTCACACTAGTCAGAATGGCTAAAATTAACAACTCAGGAAACAACAGATGTTGGCAAGGATGCAGCAAAAGGGATTTTTTTTTGCACTGTTGGTAGGAATGCAAACTAGTGCACCTATTCTGGAAAAGAGTGTGGAGGTTCCTCAAAATATTAAAAATAGAACCACCCTACAATCCAGCAACTGTATGTATCCAAAGGTTATCAAAATTCTGATTCAAAGGGGCACATGAGCCCAATGATTATAGCAGCATTATCAACAATAGCCAAATTATGGAAGGAGCCCAAAGGTCCATAGGCTAATGAATGGATAAAGAAGATGTGGTATATATATTTATATACACATTGTATATATACAATGAAAAATGTATTTACAGCAAAAACGAATGACATCTTGCTGTTTGCAACAACATGGTGGGTGGAACTAGATGGTAGTATGCTAAGCAAAATAAGTCAGAGAAAGACGGATATCCTATGATTTCACTCATATGTGGAAACTGAGAAACACAACAGATGAACACAGGGAAAGGGAAGGAAACATAAGATTAGAGCAAAGAGGGAGGCAAATCATAAGAGACTTAAATACAGAGAACAAACAGGGTTGCTGGCAAGGTTTTAGGTGGGGAGATGGGCTAAATGGGTGATGGACATTAAGGAGGGCACTTACTTGGATAAGCACTAGGTGACGTATGTAAAAGATGAATCACTGGTTCTACTCCTGAAGTCAAGACTACACTATATGTTAACTAATTTCAATTTAAATTAAGCAAATAAATAATCATAAAAAAATAAGTAAAATAAAGAATACTTTAATATAGCAGTAGGTATTTTCTCTTGATGTCTGCCATCAGTCTAGTTTTAAGACTATTTGAGTCTCTGTAAAATTACCTTGTAAATATGACTATTTTGAAATGGGATTAAAAGTATTTGTAAATGAGTTCCTTGAATTTGGTAGCATTTTATTCAATGCTGATGAGACTCTCAGATGAAAAACCATTCTATGAATGCAATGACAGAGTTTTCAACTTTTGAATCCTTTTTGAATTGCAATTTATTGAAAATAAAACTTTCATGGAGTAAAAAAAAAAACTTAAATGGATCTTTTTACATAAGAAGGAATTAAGCAAATTAAATGATTGAATGTCAAAAATGTGAAAGATTCAATTTTGAGATGTATGTAATTTGGAATATTTCACTTAGTACAAAGACATATTTACAGTTCAATAAATTTGTATTCTGAACCAGAACTGAATAAAGTTGAGAAGGTTTATGATTTGGAACTGACTAAACCTGGCAATACCCTTTTTTAAAGAGCTTTATTGAGATAATTGGTATATAAAAACAGTACATTAAGTAATATATACAGTTAATTATTTTTGGTCATATGCACACAAGAGGAGTAAGTTCTAAAGATCTGTTGTAAATAAAGCTTAGTGCTTATAGCAACAATGCTGTATTATGCCCTTAAATGCTTTTATTAAGAGAACAGATCTCATGTTAAGTGTATTTACCACAAAAAAATGGGAAAGATTTTTTTAAGTTTATTTATTTACTTTGAGAGAGAAAGAGAAAGGGGCAGAAAGAGAGGCAGAGATATATTCCCAATTGGGTCCCATGCTGTCAGAGCAGGGCTGGAGATGAGGCTCAGTCTCATGAACCTCGAGATCATGACCTCAAGAGTTGGATGCTTAACAGACTGAGGCAGCTAAGCGTGCTGACATAAATATAGGCAATTACAATGAGCTTGCATTGTAAAAATATTTGTTGAAGAAAGATAATTTGAATGGAAACCAAAAAAATATAACAATAAGAGTGTATTCTACAGAAAACTAGAATTTTAAAACATCCATTATCAGAATTTGTCCTGAGCTTACCAGGTACCACAGCATCTAACAGGAAGATTATTTTCTCAGTTAGAAGCAGGCTTACAGATGGGGCGCCTGGGTGGCTTAGTCGGTTAAGCGTCCGACTTTCGCTTAGGTCATGATCTCACGGTTGGTGGGTTCGAGCCCCACGTCGGGCTCTGTGCTGACTGCCGGCTCAGAGCCTGGAGCCTGTTTCAGTCTGTGACTCCCTCTCTCTCTGACCCTCCCCTGCTCACGCTGTCTCTCTCTCTCTCCTAGAAATAAATAAAACATTTAAAAAAAAAAAAAAGCAGGCTTACAGAAAACAGTGAGATAAAAGTGTCACCAATTACAACTTTTTAGATTAATAAACCTTAAACCAACAAAAAGTATTGCAGGAAATTCTACTAAACAAATGAAAATAAGTTTACATTCTAACAAATTGCTCTTCCAAAAGAAAAAATCACAATGGCATAGATTTAGAAATATATGGGGCTTAATAATTGAACTATATGAATATAAAGCAATTATGATTCTTTTTAACTTTTGCTTTAATAGATGCTTATGCTATCCTTATTTAAAAAATAGTACCTGAATAGTATTTTTACTAACCCATTAATATAATAAATAATTTGATTAGCCTATAATAAATATCTGAAAATTATACACTATTTTTATTATTTGGAACTTCATATTACTCTCAAATTGTTCCTAGTTTAATGATAACTTATATAATCACACTTAAAATGAGAGAAGGACATTCTGCTTTATTAATTTATAAATTCAGATGACTACTCAAATCTCTGGAGCAGTGGTAGATAGCATACATTATTCTAGGATAACTGTGATGGCCAGGAAGACTTGTCTGATGGCCAAGAACATTAGTTATCTCTAAAATTTGTTAGAATTCTTCTTGTTTTTTTTTTCAGTGTAAATAATATTCCTCTGAGGGCCCAGAGTGTTTCTGACTCTGCACTTCCCCCAAAATGCTTATTTTCTGTACCCGTAATTTAAATTGCCTATTCATCTGCGCATAGGGATTTCTATAAAATGTATATCCATTAGACAGCATTTGTACCAGGCAATCTCCTTGGTGCTTTTTGATGCATTATTTATTTTCATTTAATCATATCCACAACATGCCTTGTGAAGTCTAGGACTTTGAATCTCAGAGAGAATTAATATGTTCAAGAGACATAGTAGGTAGTTAGGTTGTGAAAGTTTGGAGTTATGTTCCAAAATATAACGCATTTATAGTACTGTGTTGACTAAAAAATAAATCTAGGATATGAAATAGATGTGCTGATAAGAAAAAAAATAATTTGAAAAAAGAAAATGCCTAGGTCTCATTATCACATGATAAATGTATCTTAAAAATAAGAGCAGAGAGGCTCCCGGGTAGCTCAGTTGGGTAAGTGGCCAACTTCGGCTCAGGTCAGGAGCTCGCAGTTCATGAGTTTGGGCCCCATGTGAGACTCTGTGCTGACAGTACACAGCCTGAAGCCTGCTTCAGATTCTGTGTCTCCTCTCTCTCTGCTCCTCCTCTGCTCATGCTCCATCTATTTCTCTCTCTCTCTCTCAAAAATAAGTAAGTATTAAAAAATTAAAACAAACAAAAACAAAAACAAGAGCAGAAAATATGCTGATACTGCTTGGGATTCTTTCTCCTCTCTCTGCCCCTCCCCTGCTTGCTCTCTCTCTCAAAACAAATGAATTTGAAAAAAAAATAATAAAAAATACAAGAGCAGAAAAGAGGTAAGATATAGACAACTTGAATAGGAATAGTGTGAAAATGGTATTAAACCCATATATGATAAGCAAATAAACTGCAAACAATAAAACAAAACATCATAAAAATTCTTATAAACTGATGTAGAGGAGAATCTGGGAAGTCTCTATTATTATTTAAAACAAAAACAAAAAATGAAATAAATAAAACTAAAGCATAAAACATTTTCCACGTGAAGGAACTGTAAATGAAAGAACAAAAGCAATAATCAGAAACATCATAGAATAAAAATGTTCTTGCCTAAGTAATGAAAAGTGAAAAATTAAGAGTGCTCTACCTACTATTCTGATACTATTGATTGAAAATTGTTGCATACATACACAAATCTGAAAGCAGAAAGCTATAAAAATAGTTAAAAAGGAATCATACCTTGTTTCATATGTTACTGAAATAAATATATTAACTAATTATGTTAAATGAAAAAGTTAAATTCTCAAAGTTGAAAATGCAAAGAAAGCATCAAAGTTTTTGTAGACAGGATCTCTAAATTAGCATCCCTGCCTGCTAAAAAGAAACTAAGAACAGAATCAAGCAGAGTAGCCATACCACAAATGTTTTCATGATAAATCAATAGATAGATTGATGCATGGATAAACACACAACACATATATGAAATATCTTGGCATTGTGGGTAAATATATATCTTAAATGCCTACATTGGCATAGGCCCCTGAATATCCTTGTCCATAGTCACCTCATAGTAAAAATAGAGAAAATACAATGCCATTGATTCCACCCTTCCTCAAAATAGTTACCTCTAAGTGAATTGTACCACCATCTACCTATTTACCCAATCTCAAAACCTGGAAGTTCACGGCTCCATTTACTCTCTGATACACTCTCTCTGTCTAGATATAGATATTAATCTCTCAATAGAGATATAATCTCATAACATAAATTATTCATACAAAATTCATATGCATATGAAAGCACAATTATTTATTCAACAGATTATTAGTTATATGGTGTCATAGAACTATGTTTACGGCACAGTTGACATCATCACTTATTAGCAAGTTGTATCATATTGGGTATGATATTAATTTTTCATCAATTGTGTGAATTATAACTACCTTCTTCAAGTGTGAAGCTTGTACTTTAAATTTAGGTAACTTTTTTCTTTCATAAACAAAGATCAAATATTAATAAATCAAACTTATTCATAATTTTTTAAAGTCAATGCTTTTTTTAAGTCTTGATTCTAAAAACAAATCTTTGTCTACTCCACTATCTTAAGAGAATTCACCTATGTTTTTTACCAATCATACTTTTCATTTCAAAATTTAAGTATTAGTCTATATGATAACAATTTGTATACATGATAATAGGTAAGAAACCAATATTGTCTTTTCTTTTATATAGTAAACCATTTATTTTCAGCTCTCTACATGGAAATGTCCTTCCTTTTACTACTTTGGTCAAAATTCTATCCAAGTATACGTATTACTTGGGTCTCTCTTCTTTCATTTGTCATTTGCTTATCCACTCACAGATACTAAACCAACTAATTTATGATTGCTTCAAAATATGTCTTACATAGTTTAGAGGAAATCTGCTCTCCCTGTTCTTCGGATATTTGGTCATTGTTGTTTTGACACTTTAAGAATTTTGGTTTTATTTGGAAGGCTCAAAACACAGCAAAATGATCAAATGGTCCAGCCTCCTTCCAGAGCAGTGGGCCCATGTGACTAACTTCTTGATAAAGAGATCAACCAGAAGTGTAGGGTGTAAGCTGCTTATCTTTGAGTACATTACTATTGATGAAAATCTCCTATAACCTAGCATTTTTATTTTATCGTGGGCATAATATATGGAAGTGTTCAGGATTAACATGTTAATTAGCATAAATATCACTTCTTATAAAGGCCTTCTCTTCACACAGTCCTCCTCCCCCAGACTAGGTGATTCCCCCTCTTTAATGTATCCATAGTGTCCACGCACTTTTTCTTCAAAGACTTTTCACAAATATATTAATCAGTCACTTCAATTTGAGGACAGCCCCATGTCTGTCTGCTTCCTTATTATACTCCAGCAATAGCATAGTACTTGACATACAGTAGATAATACATAATCTGTCTTCCATCTATAATATATATATGAAAAATATGAACTGATCATAATTTTTTCTATACTATTAGTTCAATAAATATTTATTAATTGCCTATTGTGCCAGACACTTACCTTGGGACTTAAGATATATCAATGATGAAAAGAAACAAACATATCTGCTTCATGGAGGTTATATTCTAGGTGCGTAAAAGAGAAAATAAACAGTAAAAATAATCAGTTTAAGTCTTATATTTTATGTTTCAAAGTGAGAAGTTCTTTGGGAAAATAAAATCAGTGCAAGGAAATGGGAATCGCAAATGAGGGGGAGGGGTAAGTGTTAACAGGGGACAATTACTGTAACTATAAATAAATGTGACATTTGATCTAAGCCTTGGAAGAGATGAAGAAGTTAGCATTGAAGATTTTCGAGTAGAGCATTTCAAGTACAGAGTACGGCCAGTCAACAAATCCCAAAGGGGAAGCAAGCCTTGAGAGTTTGAGGAAAAGCAAGTAGATCAGCATTGTTCGGCCTGAATAAGCCAGCAGGAGATAAGTGGGAAACGATTAGAGAGTAATTATACTTAGTGCATAGTTGAAGAGCGTGTTGGCAAAGTTCAAGACGTTTTTACTTTGAAGTTTATCCATTTGGATTAATTTCCCAGAGGACAAGAACAGACTGACATTAGGTTTCTTTTACTGAATTCAGCAATTCTGGAAAATACTTGAACTGAAGAAATATAGGAGTGAGATTCTACCAAGCACAGACATCTTATTGATCCTGTAATTTTTTTTTACATTTTTAAAAATGTTTTATTTATTTTTGATAGAGAGAGAAACAGAGTGTGAGTGGGGGAGGGTGAGAGAGAGAGGGAGACAATCCCAAGCAGGCTTCAGGTGAGCTGAAGCGGGGTTCGAACCCACGAACCGAACCGTGAGATCATGACCTGAGCCTCAAGTCTGATGCTTAACCGACTGAGCCACCCAGGTGCCCCGATCCTGTAAATTTAAGTTAGAAGAAATGTATAATATAATTACTTTCATTTCATTGTACATATTTCAATATTTAAAATAGTTGATATGATATTTGTTTGGGGGCATAAAACATTTTATATCTGCTAAATAAAAAATCGTACTTACAAATAAAAATTATAATTAATTATATTTGTTTATTTATGCATTTGTTTATTTTTGAGAAAGAGAGTGCACATGGGGAGGGACACGGGGAGAAGGAGAGAGAGAATCTTAAGCATTCCCAGCGCAGAGCTTAATGTGGGGCTCAATCTCATGACCTGAGGCAAACTCAAGAATTGGACGCTTAACCCACTAAGCCACTTTGGGGCCCCCAAAATTACAGTTAATTTATTGAGTGAGTACTCTAAGTTATAACATGTTGAGTCATCATCAACAGTGAAATGCAAACAAAATCTTGAAATTCATAATAAAACCAAACAGAAGGTTATATAGTCCACAGACCACAGGGAAATAAAGCTGAAAGGTCAATATGGTACAGTTGTAACAGAGATGAATTTTAATAAACTCTATAATATGGAACTCTTAATGGAGAGAAAATATGTTAGGAGAATTTCATATTTCTCTTCACTATAGTATTGGTTTTGGTCTGGCAAATGTAAAATATAGCTAGACACACACAAACACACACACACAGAAAACAGAAAAAAATACTCAACATTTTCTTTAAAAAAGAAAAAAAATCATGTTTTCTGGGAATGATTTAATAATGACATGCTCTTCAGTATTCCATTTGATGACTAATTTTATAATGAGTAATTACAGAATAAAAGAGAATATATATTTTAATTTGATTTATCTATTGAAGATTACATGCCAATATATATTATTATACCAGTTGATACATATATTTTGAGATATAATTGACATATATTATATCAATTACAATACTGTATAATTATATATAACTATATAACCATTTTATATAACTATATTATAATGTTTCCAAAAATTTTGCATTTTTGGTTTCAGATTTTTATTATTTTAACGACAGGAATTATGTGGATGTATAGAATTCCTCATCAGAAAATTCACACACCTGTAAAACTCCACTGAGGTTCTGATTTCAAGAAAGCAGAATTTGCTGACTGTTCAGTTATATACTCAGATGAGAAAATATACTTAAAATAACATGAGAAAATGATTTGATTATTATTTCTTTGAAGTAAGTTGTCATTTTTATCTAGTACCCTATTCACAGATAAATATTTATTAATATTCCAGGTTTTGGATTTTCAATTTTGTCACTATGACTATAGTTCATGTAAAATTGCATATCTAAGGAAAACAAAAATACTTGCTAAAGATGCATAGTGTAAATAGTTACTAACTTCATAGCCCTTCATAGTCTCTATACAACACAGAGCATTTGAAAATAAGTAATCCTACATTAGTGATACAATTTTCTATATGAGAGATGCTTACCCAGGTGATTTTTATAACTTATACCAAGAGAGAAAATATATTTTCCTGTGATATTAGGGTACACATTAATCTGAAAAAAATCACATTTGTATTAGATCATGCACCAATAAACTGTGATTTCATATTTACACTAAAAGACCTAGATTAATCATACAATTTTTTTGGTTATAACTGCTCAATTGTTAAAAAAAGATGCCAGTTGCTAATTCTTTAGAGAAACTTATTCCCCTAAGAAGCAATTATCATTTTTTCGTTCTTAGAGTTGCGCCATGATACAAAGGTGAGCAAGATAGTCTCCCAAAAAACCAGAAAACCGAAATGGTCAAATAACTCATGGATGGTGGTGGTGAGGAGGAACTGCATTTGGTACAATGTGAGTGAAAACAGCAATCAGTTTCACATCATGTGCTTACTCCTGCGCCTAGAATACTGTGAAGTCCCCAGGTCAGTGGGGTCTTTTGGAAGCAGACACAGATAAAGTTAGAATTGCAAAAGCTGTATTGATAGTCAAGATTGTGAAAGATGGAAGACGATCAAGCATTAGTCTGTGGAGGCAGATCTGACATCTGTGTGAAGGATTTGGCAGGTAGAGTGTTAAGACATGAGCTTTCTCGTTTATAACAACGGTAAATTTAACTATCTCTAAGATACTTTCTCTGATTAGATTTTTATTCTTGTCTCTATAAAGATTTTAGGTGTGTGTGTGTGCAATATATATTTGTCTGTATATAGACAGTCTATATATAGACTCACTCTTTTTTTAATGGATTGCTAAATTTATTCATTTAATTGTTATCTTTCCTAATTTCTTAATCCCATCTAGACAGCAAATGCTATATCACTTTCATTGGGTTTAGTAATCTAACTTCTTTTACTGGATAATCCTATACCAAACAAATTCCCAATGTGCTCTGGAGTGAGACTCCCAAATGCTCCATGATTAGCTGTAAAGGAGAATGTGAAATAGAATTTCAGCATTTTATTTCCACAAAGCAATATAAGCATCTACTTGCTATCTCTAGTTGGATTTCGAAATATATATTCTTGGGAAATAAAGGCTACAGTTATCATTAATACTGTATTCTGAGTATGTCCTGGGACAGACAGGATATTTTAGATGATACTGTCTATATGCTTCCCAGGGAGGTACTATAATATTGTTGTTAAGGGCTCTGCCTTTGGGAGCAGACATTTCAAATCCCACTCTCTATTATCATATGTTTGATCTTAAAGAGTCTGAATTTCTACATCTCTAAAATAATAATAATAATATGTAACTCAGAGGGTTGTTGTAAAAAAGATTAAGATAATGCCTGTAAAGTAGTTTGCATAGTCCCTTTCTTCTACATAAATTATAAATCTTTATTATTTATCAAGTAGAAATTATACTGTTGGAATGTTGATTTTAATTTTAGAAGGTAGTTAAAATAAATCTTTTTAATATTATTAATTTGTGGATGGAAGACTACTTCATCATTGCTATATTTCTTTCTTTCTTTTCTTATTTTTTAAAAACTTTTTAATGTTTATTTGTATTTGAGAGACAGGGAGAGAGGGAATTCACAAGGGGGCAGAGGCAGAGGGAGAAGACAGAATCGGAAGCAAGATCCAGGCTCTAAGCTGTCAGCACAGTGCCCAACATGGGGCGTGAACTCACAAGTGGTTAGATCATGACCTGAGCCAAAAAGCCAAAGTCGGATGCTTAACCTGCTAAGCCACCCAGGTGTCCCACTATATTTCTTTTTTTTTTTTAAATAAGAGATGTGTTGGTCTTATGTTCTAACTCATTTTTCATGTAAAAACACAAAATAATGAATTAATAATACTTGGTATTAATATATTTTATTGCTTCTGTATTTTAACTCAAGAAACAATATATGTACTCATTTCTGCCTTAGAAAACTCTGTGAGAAATATTCTACAAGCAGTTGCTTTACAGTATCCAAACCTACTTATGTTCATTGCAAAGGTTCTTTCATCAGTATTATAAATTCCCTGGGTATTATTTTTTATTAATATACAGTACTGAAAAGAAGCATAGATTACCCTAAGGCTTATATCTTTTCAAAAATGTATATTTTATTGTTAAACATACATTGCATGCTGAGCTATAATAAAATCCAGCATTATTCTTTACACTTAACAACTGGGGAAATTCTGTTCACTAAAACTGGAAAGAACTTAGAGAGTGTCTTAGGAATTAACATTACATTATGTTTCAGATCAAAGACAGGGCAGAGGGGAATCAGTCTTAGAGAGCATTGGGTTGTAATATTGTGATTATCTACTGAATCTCTGTGTTTCATTTTAGATTCTTCTGCACAATCTGGGCAAGAGAGAAACAAATTAGAATTTTTTTTTAAATTTTTTATTCAAAAACCATTAAAAATTCTCACAGGATAGTTTTTGTGATGCATAATATTACCAAAAAGGGAGAACCGTTATGTTTTTAAATGTCCTAATTTTCTATTTGCAAAATTTTTTTCAAAATAAAGTGTTTGCAAAAACGATATACAATGGAAATCTGTCAAGTTCTTTGTATGTGAAAGTTTGGTTATAAAAGATCATTTCCAAAAGATACAAGCTTAAAAATCGCTTCACTTATTTTCAGTAAAACACGATAGGCCATTTAGGTTTTTGGCTTTCTGGCTCATTGTGGTGTTTATCATTGAAGAGATGACCTAACATTTCATTTCAGTAACCCAGAAAAACAACCGATTTATTACTTGCAACTGGTATCAGGGAAGCTGGGTGGGTCCAAGAAGAAAACTGCCTATTTTCTTTTCCATGAACTTCTCAAGAACTTCTGCTCTTTTAGTTGTACAACAACAACAACAACAACAAGAAAATGACCAGAATACACAGGGACAAATAACAAAATTGTTAATAATAAGGCAAATTTTCATTAAAGATAAACGTTTTCAAGTTTAATCAGATAATCAAAAGCTTCTTAAAATTATTAATTTATTCATGAGACAAATAGTCACATTTGGCTTTATCAATGAAATAATGCAAAAAATATATATATAAATCAGAAATTTACCTATCTCACTCTTAATCAGAAATATTACTGATAGAGAGGCAGCACTGGCTACATAATTGTGAGGCCCAATGCAATGTCTCTTTTTCAAACATGGTTAAGAAACTTAAGACAGCCATAACAGAGCCTTAAACCAAGCACAGAGCCTTCGTAAGTATGTGGCCCTGGAGGACTGCAAAGTCACATGGACATGAAGACTTATGTCCTGTCAGGGATCTCAAGAGGCTTCAGAAGAGGATCCAATTTGAGGATCATGGGCCATGACAGTCTCAACTGGAGCTAATTGAACTTCCAAAGTTATTGAATACTGGCTTCCCAAAAAATACCATTAAAATTAATTGTCGATGGAAAAAACCTGAGATTATTCTTACCGAGGCCTGGGAGAATACTACTGAGAGTCTTTGTAATATTGAAGGGGGAAGAAAACGACGTTGGAACACTTATGTGTTTTGGAGTCAGGTTTAGGATGGTCTTTTATCCAGGGTCTTTATTGGGATTAGGTAGTAATTATGATATTATACTACTTGAAATTATAAGGAATGAGGATTTTGAGGTGAGGATTCTGAAGAGTCTTGGGGACCCAACAGTCATTTAATGCAATCAGTTGAAGAGAGAAACATTTTGTTATTCATTTAAATGAGTTTTTCAGGAAATTCCAGGAATGAACAATGAGGTTATTGTAAGTTTTCTCTTCCTGGAAAAGATCCTGTAATAGTAGAAATATGTTAATTAGGGTAGAAATATGGTGGAATATAGAACAATATTAATGTTCTATCTATGTAGATAATTTTGGTTTTCAAGGATAAAATTTAATTAAAAAAACCATATTATTAAACCATATTGGTAGTGCCTTCCAATATGGGTTTCAAAATCAACATGGAGGAAAGTATAAAAATGAAAGAAGGGGTGAGCCTGAGTAACTCAGTCTGTTAAGTATCGGGTTCAGGCTCGGGATTTTGGCTCAGGTGATGATCTTAAGTTAGCATGGGGGATAGAGCTTCACGTTGGGCTCTGTGCTCACAGTGCAGAGCCCACTTAGGATTCTATCTCTCTCTTTTTGTGCCCCTCTCCCCCCGTCAAAAATAAATAAACGCTAAAAAAATGAAAGGGAAACATAATTTCCAAGAGCTAGTCAAAAGAGAGAGAAAGAAGAAGAGAAAGGAAAAGAGAAAAGAAAAAAAGAGAGAAAGGAGACAAGAGAATTCTTTTGGAGACAGAAGACTGTCTTGAACATTTCCCTTGCCCTTGATTTGCCTGAGAATAGTCATTGCCTGTCTCTGCCTTGTAGCAAAACAGCAGTAGCCACCCAGAACCCTAGGTTATATGAAAGGAGCGTCATATCTCTCCTTCAGTGAGGGTTTAATGAACATACACAGACTGGAGTTCCAGGGTGGCTGAAATGGTTACGTGTCTGACTTTGGCTCAGGTCATGATCTCAGAGCTCATGGGTTTGAGACATACATCAGGCTCTGAACTGACAGCTTGGAGCTTGGAGTCAGCTTCATATTCTGTCACCCTCTTTCTCTCTGCAGCGCACCCCCCACCCCCGCCCCTTGTGCGCTCTCTTTCTCTCTCCTCGCTCTCTCTCAAAACTAAATAAACGTAAGAAAAACAAAACACATATGCAGACTGACAAGCTAAATTTGAGCTTTTATTCTTCTAACCACTTTCAGTCCCAAATCCCTGTGTTGGTTAATTTTAATCTTTTAAGACTGCCTCTCCTCATTCCTGTTTTAAGGTAAAGTTTGTGCTATCATGGCAGTGAGTGAAAGTAATTAACATTCTTTCTCTGATGCCTGAGCCTCTTTCTAGACTTTTCAGGATAAAAACAGAATTATGTATTTCTTTGGCCTTTCTCTGTTATAAATTGCTACAGAGTAGCTGATATCTCCAGAGAAAATGAACTTGTAATTACCTTAAAAGAAAGGCACCAAACTGAAATACATATGTATATCATAATGAAACACACACACACACACACTACACACACACACACACACACATATTTAGATATATATATAGGAGCATGTTAGCAACATGAACCAAACACTATTCAAAGGAAACATTTGGAACTTTTAATTTATAAAACCTATAGTGGTTAATCAAATACCCTAAGATGGAATTAATATCACCAAAGATCTAACTAAATGATGAGGGCAGAATAGAAAGATAAAAAATAGACAATAAGAGAGAAAATCTAAGAGATCAGGTGTATGGAAATATGAGCAAGTGTTGGGATAATAGCAATCATATAAGATGAAAAAGAATTTCCTTCCTTTCTTTCCTTTCCTTTCTTTCAAAAGAAACATTTGAAGAAATATTGAAGATATATGATTCAAATTTATGAATTCTGTTTGAAATGGTGCATCAAATGCCAAACAGGAAATAAAATAAATAACCAAGACCTGGATACACTATAGTGAAATTTGAAAATGCCTGAACTAAAAGTATCCATAAAGAAGGTTAATTCAATAATAAATTTAAAGTAGATTTTCTTGACAAAACACTGTACTCAAGAAGATAATGAAGAATTAAAATTTAGTTAATGGCAGAAAATCATCTTGAACATAGACTATTTATATCCAAACAAATTTGTATTCACATATGAGTTATAAATATATTCTTACACATGTAAGCTCACAATACTCATAATAAAAACAATTTCAGTTAAAGTATTATGATAATAACAAAACAAACATATGATCTGTTATAAAAGATTGTGGAAGTAAAAAGAATACAATACATAAACATCAGTAACAAAAGACATACTAAAGTAAAGGAAAAGAAAAAAATGAGTATATGGATAAAACTCAAAGCTAAATTTCAGGTATTCTTTAAATAATGGGGAGAGGGAGTTAAATACAAAAATATATGAGTGCATATTTCTTATAAAGGGAGTAAATGATAATTTAAAAATCAATATGGGGAAATAAATACAAATATATATATATATTTGTATATATATTTGTGTGTGTATATATATATATATAAAGAGAGAGAGAGAGAGGGAGAGAAGAGGGAACCACCAAAAGAACAAAATATAGCAAACCAGTTCCTCATATAATCGTACTTATAATAGATGTATGTGGATTAAACATACCAATTAAAAGAGTCTCACATAGTATTTAAAAACAATACATAATTTTATGTTGTCTATAGGAAATTTTAACACAGACACAAACCCACAGTGGGATTGAAAATAGATTGATGTAATAAAATATACTAGGCAATTATAAACCAAAGTATTTTGAGGCATTAACTTTAATATCTGTAAAAATTAGAATTTTAGTTCAAAATTTTATAAAGGACTAAATAATATATACATATAATATTTATAAAACTAGAAGCTATATTCATTATTATTAAGTATGTATATTCTAGGACACCTTAATATTATCAAATGATAAATGATAGAAATGATAAATCAGCCTTTGCAATTAGTAATTTTAATACACTGTCACTAGAAACTGTTTAACAAGACAAAACACAATAAAAGCCTTAAACAATACTAGTCATTAGACTGCCTTATTAGATATACTTAGATTTTAATATAAAAGTATGTATTTCAGGGGCGCCTGGGTGGCTTAGTCGGTTAAGCGTCCGACTTTCGCTCAGGTCATGATCTCACGGTTCGTGGGTTCGAGCCCCGCGTCGGGCTCTGTGCTGACTGCCAGCTCAGAGCCTGGAGCCTGTTTCAGTCTGTGACTCCCTCTCTCTCTGACCCTCCCCTGCTCACTCTCTCTCTCTAGAAATAAAAAAAAAAAAAAAAAACTTAAAAAAAAAAGTTAAAAAAAAAAAAGTATGTATTTCAGTACACATTCTTTCCAAGTACACATGAAATCTTACAGAAATGAACTCTGTATTAGGCCAAACATTAAACCTCAACACATGCCAAAGGGTTGATGTTTTATATATGACTTTCTAGGAAAATAATGTAATAAAGTTAAAATAACAGCAAAGCTATAGCCTACAACAATTAAGTGCATATTAAAAAGAAGTATCTGTATGTTAAAAGGAAGTATCTTTTAAGTAAAAGTAATAATACATTTACCATTTTACACTTGGACAAAAACCTAGAAATTTTTCAGAAAATCAGTGTGCGAGCCATTATGAAGGGTATGAAAATCAACTATAGCAACAAATTACTCATTAGAAAACATTTTTGTTTATAGTTGAAATCTTTGAAAATAAAGGTTTAAGAATTTTTTTCTTTTTTAAACACTTTATATTTTTCTTTTCTTTTGAAGAACTAAGGTAAAAATCTGGAATCAATCTCTGTGTCCTTGAAGATTATAAGGAGGTTCTAAAATGTAAACATTTTTAAGCATACATTTGCATGCTTGTAAGCATGCTTGTAAGCTTGATCCCCACATACTTCTCAAGCTAATCCAAGAGTAAAATTTTTCTATTACCCCACCATGCTGATGACAATATAGAAATCAGACAGGTGGAGGCTGAGCCAGGAGCAAGTGTTCTAAGTAAATGGCATAAACTGAAACATTTGTCACAGCACAGAGAACGAAGTTCAAGGGTTGTCAGTTTGATATGATCTTTGTAGTTATCAATTCCAGGTAGCTTATGGTTAGAGCTTCAGAGTACTCTAGTAAGTATGACCTGCAGACAGAGGCGAACAGCTGGACATGAAAGAATTTGAGTCGTAGGGGTGGAGCCTGCTTGATGTTCACTCTCCATCTCTCTGCCCCTCTCTTGCTCTGTCTTTCAAAACAAATAAATAAGCTTAAGAAATAAAGAAAAATACATGTATCGAATCTCATATATCCAAAAAGATGTTTTTTTCCCTTTGCCTGCAAACATAAACCCTAAGAGGATTATATACTTGACTAATGTATATTCTCTTTACAAGAAAAAAAATGGATATTGACATATACATACCAATGATTCTCTGAGTTTTACAAGTTGTGACTGATCAGTTGGGTGTTAATAGGAGTTTTGTATATAATACACTGTTTTGGATATCTAACAGAGGTAAGATAAACCCCTTCCTCAAAATTTGGTTGAGAGCAATGCTAAAGATTTTACACATGTACCAAGGAAGTATGAAAAGTTTTATATACATAACGAGGCTTTCTTTGGAAAGGTAAAACTAGTTTGGTGTTTATACTCATTTTGGGGTAGAGCCAAGGGTGAGGATTTCTGTGCAGAAGAGTCAAGGCTTTATATAATTTGAACCTCTTGACAATGACAAAGGAGGGAGCACCCAGGCCTTCCCAGATTTGGGACACCAGAGAAAGGGGTAATTGTAGGGCTTGAGATCTGAGTCAACAGATATCCAATATGGAGTTGAATTCTTTATTACATTCCTTCTGTTTAATTACAAAAATTCTCACATAAACAATGTCTAATGGATTTCTTGCACCTTTTATATGCAATATCATTTGAAAATGCCTATAATGATAGATGGTTATTGTTTGTCTCAAATACATACAGCCAAGTATGTTTTCTACACATTTTAAAGTGTTGATGCATTATAAACGCAAAGGGATTAAGCTCAATTTTCTCCTGATGTGTTTTGTTTTGTTTTTTTTCTGAGAGAGAGAGAGAGAGCGAGAGCGAGAGAGAGAGAGAGAGAGAGAGAGAGGCAGCATGAGCAGGAGAGGGAGGGTCAGAGAGGGAGACACAGAATCTGAAACAGCCCCCAGGCTCTGAGCTACCTGTCAGCACAGAACCAGATGCAGAGCCCAAACCCACAAACCGTGAGATCATGACCTGAGCTGAAGTCAGATGCTTAACTGACTGAGCCACCCAGGCTCCCCAGTTTTCTCCTGATGTAGAAGAACATAAAACTTAATTTTTGACAAGCCTTGTGACCTAAGCCTCAGCTTCTCATCTCTAATTTGGAAGTAATCTTTGCCAGTACTTACTTCCCCACATTATGTTGAGCTTCAAATACATGTGAAGCTATTTAAAAAAACATAATGTGTTCACTGTAGGTTTCAGTTCTGGTGTTTCCCAAAAAACCAAGATCTCAAAAACCTTGGCTACTCTTATACATGAATCAACACTTACAATCACAGTAATTGTGTGGTATCATGGGCTATTCTTGATTAGATATTCTAACACTCAAAGGAAAAAAAAAATTGTAACTTGAAAGAGTAGGAAGACTGTATTTACCAATCCCAAGTTGAATAATGACAATTTTTATATGATTTAAAATGTATAGTTGAGTATTGTGCAGAGGGAAGACATGCTCCCTGGGAAGATACTATCCAAAATGTTCTGCTCACTATTCAGAAGGTGCTGCTTGTGTGGGTCAATTTACATACTAAGAAAGGTAACCTCTGATAAGACTGCAATACTCATCTAATGAGCCTGTTTTTATTTGTCCAACTTTGTCCATATACTTAAGTAAAAAATGTATTTTTCTGAATCAATATTCAGAAATGTTATCTGTGAAACTGTAAAAGATAAATGACATTAACTCTCAACAGATGTTAAAATAATATATTGTTCCACTGCTAAAAGAACAAAGTGCTTATTTGGAAATGCTAATACTTAAGAAGATTGACTTCAGCTATTCTGAAGGTTATGCAGCTTGAGGAGACTCTATTATAATGGGCCATCTTATGTAATCATTCATTTTCATAACACACTTGTACTTACATACAGAATTTGAATAATTATTATTTGAAAAGCTTAAATTGTTATTATATGAATTTTACTTGCAGTATATGGTTATGGTACACAATAAATGCTATTGCAAATGTCCTATGCATTTAAACATTCAGTAAAAATATCTGCTCAACTGTTTAAATTACAAGTATAAATAGTATTCAAATATCCATATGTTTATACACTGTGTAGTCAGTACACAGACTTAAAGCAACTGAATTGTTCTTGCTAAGCATTTCTCCTTATTTTTGAAATTGATTTTCTTTGCAAAGGAAAAATGTGAAGCTCACTTGGAGAAAATCTATGCCTCGGGGGCATTTTATAATGAATGACTTGGCTTTTTTTGGTGAAAATGCTTGTACTATTTTGAGAAATGGATATACAGTAGGATGGTTACCAGCAGTTTGCTTTGTTGTAATTTCTGAAAAGCAGCTTTCTGTGTTTCAGGGAATAATTGATTTTTTAAAATAGTACTCTCTTAGCTAAGGACTTATTTCATATCATTTTTATTGCTTTTAAAAAAATCAGATGTTTAATTACCTATTGCAGCAGTATGCACAATTAAATTACATAGAAGTACTTTTTTCATTTTAGTTCAATATTTTTTTAATTAAGAGAAAATCAAATATTAATGATGAATATCTTTAGCATAGATTAAGATATTCAAGTCAAGTATTTTCAATTACAATGTTCTATAAATAAGACAAATAAGCATATGTGAAGCTGTGTCATACTTACGTAATAAATTTAGCATTAATACAATCTGAGAGGATTAGAACTTTAGTAATTGTTAGAAACTAAAGAATATCGTCCTATTGAATCATAAAAATATTTTAAAGGAAAAAGGCTAAATAGGAATAATTTAATTAAAATCACTTGAGTTAAAAGTTTATGTTTATTTTACACTGTGCTTAATGTTATTCAGAGGTCTCATATGGAAATTAAAAAAATAGTTCTGGCATTTCTAAGAGAGAAATAATGTCTTGTATGTGTGTACATAATTAATCATTAAGAATACAGAAAGTTACACAAAATCTAGTGGAAAATCAATTTAAAAATCCAGATGGGTTATGTATTAAACAATAATATTGTTCAGATCTTTAAGGCAGTCAGATTATGGTCTACAGGGCTATAAATATCATGCTGTTTTTCCTTAGTCATTATCATTCTGCAAATATATGCATATATATATTTCATAAACAAAACTACATTTATATTCATTTATTGAGAAATAAATGTATTTGTGAATACTTTCCTGACTCCCTACATCAGTTACTGAAAACCAGATTTGACTAATGATTCTTCCTGCTATTATTGCTTCCTTTTTTTCTCTTATGATCTTGTTTGGTTGTTTTCCTACCCTTCTCCCATTCATATTTCATGCTTTACTTTGTTTGTTCAATAGGTAAATCGTCATTTCTGTTGTCATTTTTCACCAAGCCATATGCCAAAATACAGGAATTAGATCTAAAAACTATCACAATTCCTACCTTTAATTATGTTTATGGTCCTCAAAATATATTTAGATATTTTATATACATTAAAAAAAGTTTTATCCTGCTTGCTTCATTCAACTATTATGTGTAGTTGACTACGTCATTTCTTTGAGATCGTTTATTCATTATAAGTCATTATATCATTAATTCTCAAATTATGAGATTACAAGGATCAAATGTTTTATCCCATTAGTTAATATCCAAAGGATATCAGGAATCAAAAACAGAAAGGTCATGGTAGTCAAACTAAATTTTTGTGCAGATAAGGAGAATGACAGATTAAATGATTTACCTACTTTGTTTTAAAATCTACAAAACTTCTAACTTTATAGATAACTTTTAGAAAACAAATGACTAAGTATACATTGTATTTACTTTCATCAATATTTAGAAAATTAAATGAACACTAGGATACATTTTCATCAGAATTGGGTCTCTGACAGACATTTAATGGAGAATTATTATATCCTACAAAATATTTAATTCTAAACAGTGTTCCAATTTTCTGAAAGGTGTTAAATTGTTCTTTTTTCATTACCTTCTTGTATATACAATCCATGCTGGTTTACAAAGAAGATTAAAAGAAGATTTTATATTTCTCTAGGGATTTATAATTTTTAAAGCATTTTAATTATATAGTATTATTTAATGATATATTATCTTTCCCAATACACAGTGTGGGAAATACTTTAAAATATACTCTAAATAGTTTAAAAATATATCTACATAACAGGAAATTATAATCGACATCTTTCTTGTAATCCACCATTCTTTCTACAATGCATTGTACACACAAATAATTTAGAAAATATATTTTATTTGTGATTTTTAAAATATTGGATATCTTATTTTTATACATATATCCTGGAAAGAAAAACTTCCACTTTTGCTTCTTGTAGTTTTCAGTCACCTTTATTCACTACTGTAAATTTTCCACACTAAGAAGATCCACACATAAATTGATAGAATGTAGTACCAAAACTTAACCCTCCTTAAAATAAGACAACATGGGATGACTTGGGGAACCTGTGTGTAAACATACTGGAACTCTGGAATGTATTGAAGGTTTGCAACTTCCATAGAAAGACATGGATGGTATATTGTGGTCAATTTTCTTTTATTATTATTATTTCAATTATTTTTATAATTTATTTATTTTTGAGAGAGATAGAGTGGGGGGGGGGGCGGAAACAGAGGTAGACACAGAATCCAAAG
Organism: Hyaena hyaena; assembly: GCF_003009895.1. Lineage (NCBI taxonomy): Eukaryota > Metazoa > Chordata > Mammalia > Carnivora > Hyaenidae > Hyaena > Hyaena hyaena. Next base: position 250,968 of record NW_024081171.1, read on the forward strand.
CAGGCTCCAGGCTCTGAGCTATCAGCACAGAGCCCTACAATGGGGTTAGAACTCAGGACCTGAACCAAAGTTGGAAGCTTAAGCAACTGAGCCACCCAGGAGCCCCTATTTTGGTCAATTTGTGAATTCCAGCTTAATTTAGCACAGTGGTGACTATCTTCCCTCAACCCCCAGCCCAGTGGCAGACAGGTGTGCATGTATTTCTGGAGTACCCAGCACATAGCTTAGCTTCAGGAAGCCAGGGTGGGTAAAAAGGATTTTGTTTTCCAAATATTGGAAGATTGTGCTCTACTCATCAATTCCTAACTCTGGTCAAAGAAATGCAGACTAGGGCTGGTGGCCATTTCTGTTATGCCTCTTCTGTAGTTTTGGTAAGTCCCTTCTCTTTTGGCTAAAATCACTTGCAAGGGATTTAAAGGGCCAGGGACCTTGCCTTCCCTTTTATTTAGCTTCTTTCCCTTATTTTGGGAGACAGACATTAAAGACTTGACTATTGAAAAACAACTGTATAGGGGCGCCTGGGTGGCTTAGTCTGTTAAGCGTTCGACTTTCGCTCAGGTCATGATCTCGCGGTTCGTGGGTTCGAGCCCCGCATCGGGCTCTGTGCTGACTGCCAGCTCAGAGCCTGGAGCCTGTTTCAGTCTGTGACTCCCTCTCTCTCTGACCCTCCCCTGCTCACGCTGTCTCTGTCTCTCTCTCCTAGAAATAAATAAAAATATTAAAAAAAAAAAAAAGAAAAACAACTGTATACGTGAGGAAAATTAGAAAGAGAACCACGGTGTCCAGGAAAAGACTCAGGAAAGATCTTAAATTTATATCTTAAAACACCTTAAATATATACCTCAGGCTGATCCTCAGCACAGAGATGACCTATAAGAATCAAAAAACAAAAACAATATCAAAATGTGAGTTTGAGCCCTACATTAGGCTTGCTACTGTCAGCACGGAGCTTGCTTCACAATGCAGAATACTAAGCACTATACGATCACGGCAACACAGAGCTTGCTTCAGATCCTCTGTCTCCCTCCCTCTCTTCCTCTCTCTCAAAAATAAACATTAAAAACATTTTTTAAATGTTAAAAAAAAAAAGAACAAATGATGGGGAAGGCAGAGAATCTAATTTCCAGAGTTACCACATATTAGATTCAAATGTCCATTTTTCAACATCAACCACAACAACGAAAATCACAAGGAAATAGGAAACAAAACAAAACAAAAAAACAGGAAACTATGTCATTTTCAAAGGAAAAAAAAACAACAAAAGAAACTGTCCTTGAAAAAGATATGATGGAAGATGTATTAAATAAACACGTAAAACCAAGTCTTAAATATGCTCAGAGAACTAAAGCAAGATATGGAAAAAGTCAACAAAATTATGTATGAATAAATTGGGAATATCAAGAGGTAACTCCTACCCCCGCCAGAAAATAAAAAAAGAGTCCAGAGTTGAAATATACAGTAACTTCAATGAAAAACTCACTGAAAGGACTCAAAGGTAAATCTGAGCAGGCAGAAGAATCAGTGAATTTGAAGATAGGGCAATGGAGATGATCGAGTTTGAGGAGCAGAAAAACAAAAGATTGAAGAAAGGCAAACAGAATATAAGGAACCTGCAAAACCATAGGCATTGTGCTCTTGAACCCTCATAAAGGAAGGGATCTCCATGCTTTTAGCATACTCTCTTTCTCCACTCGCAATCTCTCTGTGTGGTCTGAGGACATGTCATGTACCCTCCTGGCCTTGTGATTAATAAACCTTGTTTCTTCAAGGCTGCTTAATGGTTGTTGCTGAGGTTCATCTTGCAATCATTAGGAACCATAAGGGTCCATCCATCCACAGAATTGGCTCTGGTTGAGGAAATGTCTGTAGGGGCTGGTCCCAAGCAGTATGGGCCCTGGTGAGCATCTGTCATTCTTAGCTGATACTATCACTATGGATAGGTTGAGACCAACACAAAACCCCTGGAGTTTTTCAAGCATAGATATGCATGATTCCTCAGACCCCAGTGCAGGAAAAAATGTGGGGAAGTGCAAATTTAATGTTGTAATATGAGTATAATATTACAAATTAGATATGAACTGATATAACATAAATTTAACATGGACTACAATGAGTTAAAGTGGTATACTGTAAACTCAAGAGTGACGCCTAATGAAAAAGAACTATAACTAGTAACTAAATTAAGAGGTAAAAATGGAAAACCAAAAACTACTCTACTTATCCAAAAGAGGGAATGAGGAAATAAGGAACAGAGAAAAGAATACATAGAAAATAAATAAAAGTTGATATATTGAAACTTAACCATAGTGATTATTACTTTGTTGATTATTAAATCAAATTAAATTGATAAACCAATTAAAATGTGGAGATTTTCATTGTGGATAAAAAGGCAAAACAACTGTATTTTGTATGCAAGTTGATGATGTTATTCAATTTTTCTATTAAGCATTAAGATATACTTTTTTGATTGCTTCAACTAATTACTGAGGAAGGAATGATTAAATCATCAAGTATAATTTTAAATAGTTTTGCTTCCTTTATTTTGAATATATGCTCTTAAGTGTGTACATATGCACATATACACACTTACATAGTTGTTTCTTCTTTATGAATGCATGTCTTGGCCCTGTAATGTATCTTCCCAAATATTATTTTGTATAATAATATAGCCCTTCCAGTTTTCTTACCATTATCATTTAGTATTTATATATTTTCATCTCTCCACTCATCTATCTGAGTTTTTATGTTTGTTTGTTAAAATTTATATTTTTGATCAACTCTACTGTTTAGAGATATTTCATTTGAGTCTTTTTTTAACTTTCATTTTTTTTCCAATAAAATTTTTAGTGGAAAGTACTATGATATTTTAAATTTATATCCCAAGATAAGATTAATGGCTTCAACACATAAAAACTTTTATAAGTAATGAAAATATTAAAATCTGACATTCTATGGAAATGCATAGATTTCTTTAAAAGCGCACACACACACATACGCTATAAATTATAGGAAAGAAAGAAACTTGTTAGTATTAAAATATACAAATTTAACAATAATGAGGTTATATCCTTTCCCTATTTGACTTTAAAGAATATATACTGAGTAAAGACAGTACTCCAAGGAAATGAGCAGGTTTTTACATCTGGCTATGCTGACACCATAATTCTAGAGCATTAATTGGCAATATAAACCAAAAAAATCTAAAAATGCTTAGGTACTTTATATCAATAATACCCAATTCATGAATATAAGAAGAAAAAAACATAAGAAGTCTCTGAGCAATGGTTGAACATCAGGAAAACATCTGGTCAACTTATGGTATCTTATAAAATGGTATGTAATTAAGTCTGCAAAATACTGTTAGTATAATTCTGAAATGAAATAACAATGTCACCATTGTAAAAGTGGAATATTAATGTTCTATAACAGCTTATCCAGGAGATTCTAATTTTAAAATATATTTATTCTAATATATTTATGTGAACAGAAATAACATACAGGTCAAAATAAAACCATTAAGATAATTTTTTGGTCATTTTTGGGGTTAAAATCCATTTTAATTTTCATTATTTGTTCATTAATGTTTTCTATTCTTTCTATATAAATAATAGCTATTTAAATTAGTTAAACAAATAGATTGTTTTTAAATAATTAACAGAAGGTAATGCTTGCCTGTCATAGTACAACTCATACAGTATTAAGTAACTTCATTACTTTATTTGAATCAGCTGTATCATACACAAAAAGTCAAAATTTAAATCAATAAAGGAACCTTAAAAATATTTCCAATGAGATACAAGTTTGTTTTCAATCCTGCCAGATGTAACAGACAAGTTGTTGTTAATATCTTAACAATATTCTTTTATTTATTCTTACAAGTCACTGACCTAAATATGTTGGTATACTTTCTAAGCTTTTAATATTGATAGTTTTGGTTTTACTATATGGTTTCATACTCTTCTTGATATGAGCTCTTAAATAGTATAGCTTATTTCAGTCTTTATTTCTTTTGTATGATGAATTCTTTTACAAGTCTATAGAATACGAAGGAATATAAGCATTTGTTGTTCTGTTTGTGATCTATTGTAAGAATTAGGAGTATTGTGGTTGTAAACACTGAGTTTAACTTGGGGAGACACAGCTAAAAGAAAGTTTCCTATATGATCTTGATCATTATAGCTGCGTCAAGTCAAATTCAGGGGAGAAATTTAGAGATGGATAGTATGTGACTGGTACTCTTTAGATCACTGAATCTTGCATACTAAGTTGTCATATATTTGTAGCATAAAATTTAAATATATATATATATAAATTCATGATTTATATGTGATATATATATGTAAATATATATATAAATTCATGATAAAAAGCAAACAATTTAAAGAGACAAATAAATAATTCTCAAATCCTTTGATTTAGAAGTTTTCCTTACCAATAAATTCTGTATATATTTAGTGGACAAGTCAAATGTAACAGTCTCCATTTTCTTACATAATTTTTCAGACTTAGTGTACTGCAAATTATTTTCTAACTAGGAAACAAAGCCTCAGGATCATAAAACTCACTGCTAGCCAGTCAATATGCTCAAAAAAGAAGGCTAGGTTGAATTTCTACTGTATGAAATTTTGGAAATACAGCAGTTTGGTTTTAGCAAAGGATGCCAAAAACTTAAAATAATGGTACAAAGTAGTAGGAAAGTCATAGTCCTTTTTAAATAATACTACTTGAGAAAGTAAGACATCTTTTATCCATATAAAAGAGGATAACAATTCAATATTTTAAGACAGAAATAAAATATTTTGATGAAAGTGGCACACATAAACTTTTTATAAAAAAGATAATAGGAATTGTGATCATGGTAGAGACCTCAATTAGCTAAAAATATACACATTAAAAAATTGTAATAATGGCAATAAAATCTGGTATGTTTCCCCTTTAAATTCTATGTACATTCTTTAATATTTTTTTGTCAGAACCATTTAAACTCCCAAATCAGGCCTAATGCAACTTCACATATTAGTGCATTTTGCCACTGTCCATCTATATCCTACCTGAATTTAATAATTTAGAATTGTTTTTCAAAAAATATCATACTTCAAGTGGGCTTACTTTTGAAAAATAATATCATTTGACATCTTGAGTAACAACCACATACATATTGATAGGGATCAAATCTTCAATATGATATAATCTGGAAAATGGTTTACAGTTGCCATTAATTCAAACTTGAGATATTCAAATTGTTCAGCCAGGCACTTAACACTTACTTTGGTGTTCTGACAATAGTGAAAACTTTATACATATAACTATTGTTTACTTTATGTTCTCATCACTGATTGCTTGGATGTTTACAATAAAACTCACTCTTTTCTCTCCACCCCAACAAATGCTATTACTTTGAGATTTAGATATAGCTGATAAAAATGTGCCCATCTGAAATAGGCTGTCCCCACTTCTGGTTTCTACTTCAAAATAGAAACAGCTTGGAAGTTGTCACTCCCAAACTTATAATAAACAAAAGGCTAAACAAACTAAAGTTCAATTCTTCTTAAATCCACCTGAGAACTGAGGTGACAGGGCAAACTGATGCTCTGAAAACTGGAAAAAAAATCAAATACAGAGAATTATAGCATACCTAGAATAGAAACCACTAGAGTCAGTAGTGGGTAATAAAGCTCAAACAGTAATTGACTGATATGTAGAGGCTGAGCCTGGACTAGCTAGAGAGTTAAAATCTCCTGGAGGAGCAGGCATGTGGTTGCTTCCACATTTTCATGGTTTTTATATCTAAGAGCCCATCAGCTTCTCATTTTTATGACTACAGAAAAATTGCCTCCTGCTTTTAGTAGGGAGAGGGGAAAAGTAACCGTATTGATGTATGCCCAGAACATTCTCTTCTCAGTAGCAAAGTCCTGCCCTCAGGGGAAGCTGCTTTACCAGAATCTAATATATTGTAGAGAAAGGGCACTTCTATAACTTGAGCCTTTCTACCCTCTCTGTCACACATATGGAGAAGCAAAAATGGTAAGAAACTCTTCTGAAGATCTCAGCCCAGGGACTCCTGCCCATTAATAAGTAAGATTAATCATGTGGTTATAGAATACTTCTTCTTCCCAATACTTTAACACCTCATCAACAGTCCTCCAGTATAACGATGCGTTACAACTGAGAGAACTGTTAGAAACAGACATTATTTAAGATGTTTCTAAAGAGACCCCAAGGCAGGGAGCCTGGGTGGCTTAGTTGGTTAAACATCTGATTCTCACTTAGGTCATGATCTCGCAGTTCGTGGGTTCGAGCCCCGTGTCAGGCTCTGTGCTGACTGCCAGCTCAGAGCCTGGAGCCTGTTTCAGAGTCTGTGACTCCCTCTCTCCCTGACCCTCCCCTGCTCACACTGTCTCTCTCTCTCTCTCCAAGAAATAAATAAAACATTAAAAAAAATTAAAGAAAAAAGAAGATACATCAAGCAGCCATATGAAAAGATTCTCAATCAAGAAAATGCAAATTAAAACCACGAGAGATGATTTCAAATCTTTCAGATGGACAAATACTTAAACATCTGATCCTACCAAGTGTTGACAAGTATGCAGAGANCTCTGTGCTGACTGCCAGCTCAGAGCCTGGAGCCTGTTTCAGAGTCTGTGACTCCCTCTCTCTCTGACCCTCCCCTGCTCACGCTGTCTCTCTCTCTCTCTCCTAGAAATAAATAAAACATTTAAGAAATTTAAAAAAAAAATAAAAATAAAGAGACCCTAAGGCAATAGTGGAACCATAAATAAAGACATTAGAGGAAACTGAAGCCTCTGACATCTATAGCTACAGCAAACATTAAACATGGCCTAACTCAATATAAATATTTTTATTTTTTAAAGAAAATATAAAGCCTTGCACTAAAGGGCTATTTATCTTCTTTCTGTTAACCAATATCAGACTCAGCTTTCAGCAAATATTACAAGGTATGGTAAAATTCAAGAAAAACACAGTCAAAAGAGACAAAGCAAGCATTAGAAATATACTAATATGTGACAGAGATTTTGAAGTTCTCATACTTGGGATTTAAAATAACTGATAATATGCTATAGTCTCAAGTGGAAATAGTGGATGACATTCCAGAACAGTACAGTGCAAGGAAACTGAGAACAAATCAAAAAGTAATGTTAGAAATCATACACTGTAAAAATAAAGAAAGAATTGCTTTGATTGGCTGCTCAATGGACAGGGCTCAAATATGGAAAGAATCAGTGAGTTTGAAAATATGTCAATAAAAACTTCCAAAACTAAAAGGCAAAAATAAAAATAAGAATGAAAAATAAAGTATGGAATATTCAAGAAGTGTGAGAGAATTATAAAGTGTATAACATACACATAATGACATAATGCATTTATATTCTCTTCAGAAATCATGCATGCAAAAAGAGAGTGCAATAAACTAAAGTGTTGAAGGAAGAAAACTCACCAATCCTCTTTAGGATTTTCTATGCAGTGAAATTATCCTTCAAAAGTAAAGGAGAAAAATATTTTCTCAGCCAAATAAAAAAATGATGAATTTGGGGGCGCCTAGGTGGCTCAGTCGGTTAAGCATCCGACTTCTGCTCAGGTCATGATCTCATGGTTTGTGGGTTCGAGCCCGGCGTCAGGCTCTGTGCTGACAGCTAGCTCAGAGCCTGGAGTCTGTTTCAGATTCTGTGTCTCCCTCTCTCTCTGACCCTCCCCTGCTCACATGTGCATGCTCTCTCTCTCTCTCTCTCTCTCTCTCTCTCTCTCTCCTCTCTCTTGCAATAAAACATTAAAAAAAAGAAAGAAAGAAATGACAAATTTGATGTCAGTAGTGAGCCTTGAAAGAAATCTTAAAATAAGTTCTTTATACAAAAGGAAACTAGTATGTCAGAAACTCAGATCAACCTAAAAAAGGAGAGCATTAGAGGAAGAATAAATAAAAGTAAGACATATTTAAAATTTTTTCTTCCAAACTGCTCAAATATATGACAATTTAAAATGATAATAGCAATCAGGTGATTGATTATAACTTACAGATAAGTGAAATGAATGGCATCCAGTGAGTAAGGTGTGGAAACAGTAAGGTATAAGCTAAGTGTGTTTTGATTACTTATAGACATGTATAGCAATATTTAAGGCAATAATTAAGACTATACTAAATAGCATAATTCATATGCTAAGAGAATAGAGAAAATAAAATCATATAAAATGGTTAAAATGAAAAAATGCAAAAAAGAAAAAAAATGAGAGAGAACAAATTCAATGAGTAGAAAACAGTTACAAACATGGTAGACAGTAATCCAAAAAAATCAACAATCACTTTAAATATAAATGGTCTAAATACACCAATTAAAAAAAAAACAGTGGACAAAAAAGAAAGAACCAACTGTATGTTCTCTACAGGCCATGAACTTTTTCTTAAGTTTTTATTTAAATTATAGTTAGTTAACATACAGTGTGATATTAGTTTCAGATATACATTATAGTGATTCAACAACTCCATAAAACACTTTGTGCTCATCACAAGTAAACTCTTTAATTCCCATCACCTATTTAATTCATTCCCACACACCTCCCCACTAGTAACCACCAGTTTGTTCTTCATAGTTAAGAATAGAGGAGATCCAGTTTAAATATAGGCACAGATACATTAAAAATAAAATAATGGACAAATATATGCCATTCTAACATTAACCATAAGAAATTTGAAGTTAGCTATATTAATTTCAGACAAAGCAGGGAGACTTCAGAAAAGCAAAAATAATAAGGAATAGAGAGAAATACTACATAATTATAAAGATCAATTTTGCAAGACATATTAATCCTTAATGTGCTTGCTAACAACAGAGTATAAGAATATATGAGGCAAAAACTGATAGAACTCTGTTGTGATCTAAACTGTGCCCCTCCCCAAATTCATGTTTTGCTATCCTAACCCCAAGTACGTTAGAATGAAACCTTGAAAATAAGGTTTTCAAAGATGTCATCGCTACATTATAATGAAGTCTTTAGTGTGGGTCCTAATCCAGTAGAACTGGTGTCCTTATAAGAAGAGGAAATTAGGACACAGACACACATAGAGGAAAGACCACATGAAAACACAAGCCATCCGCAAGCCAAGAATATAGACCACAGGAAAACAAACAAAAGACAAGACTGCCAATACTTTGATCCCAGACTTTTAGCCTCTAGGATTGTGAGAGAGTAGATTTCTGTCATTTAAGCCACTCAGTCTATGGTACTTTATTATGGTAGCCCTAGCATGAGAACACAAACTGCAGGGAGAAATAGTTAAATCTACTATTAAAGTTGGGGATTTTGACAGCCCTCTTTCAGTAATTGACAGATTCAGCAGGCAGAAAAATCAGTAAGGATAGAGTTGAACCGAACAGCACCATCAATCAACTGGACCTAATTGACATTTATAGAACATTTCATCCAACAATAGCAGAACACACATTATTCTCAAGCTCACGTGAAACATTCACCAGGATAAACTACATTCTGGCCTTCAAATACATCTTAACAAATAAAAAAAAAAAAAAAAAAAGAAACCCTACGAAGAATACTCTCAGAACATAGAATAATTAAGCTAGAAATCAACAAAAGAAAGATACCTAGAAAATCCTAAAGTATTTGGGGAATTAGCAATACAATTCTAAATAACAAATGGACAAAAGAAGTCTAAAGAGAAACTAAGAAATAGATAGCCCTAAGTCCAGACCACTGGTTTTGCCAAGTGTGGCATGGATAATATGCTTAAATTAGTGGATCCTCAGTTTCCATAATTGAAGAATACCAATAACATCTTTCATTTAGGTTGTTAGAGAGAATTAGAGATAATAAAATTAATTCAACTTAAAGTATGAATTGTTTTTAGATAGCCAATCAATGGTAGGCTTTTTTTTTTTAAATTAATGTAGCACCTTAAACACATTTTATTCTTTTACAGAACTGAGAAGGTGGCCATGAGAACCACCAATTTGTACACAAGTCAGACAAAAGTCTGGGTACTCTGGAGATTACTATTTGTGATAGTTATCTAATGTAGGAGCCAATCTTGTAGAACTGAGCCCTTAATTTGTGAGGTCTGTGCCAATGTTGCATAGTTAGGGCCATGATTGAATTGTAGGACATTCAGTTGATGTCTGGAGAGTTAGAGCTTTGTTTGGTATGGAAAATTGTCAGCATTTGGTGTCAGAAGTGTTCTCTGAGTATGGAAGAAAGCAGACACAGGTGTTTTTACTTTTAGTAACACAGAGTTTGGCAATAATAGACACTCAATACATGTCAAAAGGATATTGAATGAATAAATTAAAATATGTTTCCTGCATTAGGAGTTTCGGTAAAATAGAAATTTTGAAAAAAAATATTGAGTATCATAATATGATGGAAGAAAATCATTATCCAATTTACCAACATAATAAATGCTGTGTTACCTTCATCCTATCCATTTGTTCGAATGTGTTCGAAGCAAGAACAGAATTCTTGCTTGACCCTAAGACTGAGGTCCCTATTATATGCAGCCAAATAATACTGCATAACTTTTCTTCTTAACTCTTACCAAATTACATTTTATTTGTATAATTATTTTAATATACGCCTCATCCATTAGACTTTAGGCTCCATGAGAGTGGAAGTCAAAAATGCTACTTTAAAAAATGTTTTATGTTCATTGTCTAGCAATGTTTCTCAGACATTGTCTCTCAGACAGTAACAACCAAAGAAACATTAAATAAATAAGTGAATGAATGAATGAATGAATGAATGAATAAGTAAAGGTATGAATCAGTGGCTTTATTTAGTCTTCACCTCTGTGAGCTTAGAATAATTAATGAAGGATTGGATATGGTAAAGCCAAGATGAAGAGCAACTAAAGAACTTGTTCAAATCATTTGCATGATAGCACTAACAAGAAAACTTGTCTCTTCTGAATATAAATATAATTAATTTTTCCAATACCACATAGACCCACAGTGTTAAGGAAATACTAAACTTTAAATCAAATTCTATCAAACAATGAGTATTATATTGCAGGTAAATCAGTAAGAAAACAATGAACTGCATTAAAAATTCCTGCTCTTACAAGAGTTTAACATACTATCGGCATTCTCCCTAAAGACTCTCTATCATAGTATTTCCTAAAGTGTATTACGTTGCTAGTAATAGTACCTTAAACATATCAAAAGGTTTGGAAATATTTCCCAGAAAAGGACACTTCAGTCCCCCACCCCTCCGCCAAAAGTGAAAAACTGTGCAAATGTTAACATAACTCCAAATTTCAAGTTCCATGTAAGATGTGAGGTAATGCTACTCTGACAGTTTTATGTAAATAAACCTTAAGCAGATGAGATACAGTTCAGGAGAGTTAATCATTCTTCTATTTCCATTGCTGAATTCATGCTTTTATTTTCTGCTTGCTGTCTTCATAGGAGCCATTCTCCTCATTGTTTCTCTTGGTATATTATTTGTTCTAGTTTTAATCTGGTCTTTAGCTGTCTCAAGTTTATAACTTTACTCATATGAAGAATTAAATTAGCTCAATATATTTATTATTTCCCCTGATTGAAAACATGACAGTTAATTTCAGTAGTATTAGGCCCTATCAATATCAGATATGTTGTTAGTCCAGTATTTACCAGAAACATTTATCTAAGAAGCACAGTAAACATACTGTCAATATTCATGCAAATATGAAGTGAAACTCATTTTGAATTACATGAAGAATATGGGCATTATTTTTGGTGATATTTGGTATAATATTTTTGGTAATTATGGTTATTAACAAATTTAAGAAATATAAATTGATAGAAATACAAACATTTCCTCTGAAAATTTTATGAAGCAGAAATTACCGTTTTCATCTCTCAATACACTGGATTGTAACCTACATGAGGCAGGGGTATTTTCTGTTTAATTTATTCTTCTAGCATTGAGAACAACGCCAAGAATGTAAGAGGTACTAAGTTTTTTTGTTAATATGAAATAACTTTAGATGACTTCCCATAGCTTAGTCATAGTAGAAGTACTTTGTATAGCCATTGTTTTAGCTAAAACAAACAAAATAATGATAGAATAAATTTCTTCAGAATTCATCATCCAATAGAATTAAGAAACGGACTTTTGGAGATGCACGGGTGGCTCAGTGGGTTAAGCGTCCATCTCTTGGTTTTGGTTCAGGTCATAATCTCATGGTTTGTGAGTTGGGGTCCTGCACTGGGCTCTGTGCTGACAACATGGAACCTGCTTGGGATTCTCTCCTTCTCTCTGTCTCTGTTCCCTACCACTTGTGCTCACTCTCTCTCTCTCTCTCAAAAATAAATAAATAAACTAAAAAAAGTGAAATTTTGTAAATCCACATTTCAACTCAACAATACTAAATGAAACATGTCTATGTGTTTGGCAAACTAAAATACCAGTATTTAAGTTCACCTGCTTGCTAATGAGATGCACTGCAAAGAAAGCAGCAGGCTGTGGGATGTGTATTAGCCAGGGAACTACAGAAAAAAAGAGCAACTTTAATTTTTTAATTAGATTGAGGTGAAAGCATAGAGTGAGATTAATTTACACTGTGCTCTCCTCTTTGTCAAGAATGACACATTTTTACTGTTGTGTTTGCTGACAATTCAATTTAAAGAAAACAAGGCTCTAGTTGTCACTATTTTACAACTGAGCTTTTTACTAATCTGAAAAGTAAACTTTTTGTCTGTTTGAACATTATGTGTTGAGAAACATTACTTATACAACTATGAAAAATCACTAAATTCGGCTAGCATAGAAGAGAAAGAATTCTTATTAATTGTACCTAGTGGATTTACTGTGACACTTTGAGCATGAGGGCCCTTCACTTGCTTGAGCCTGATCCAAGGCCCTGAGAGGGGCCTTACTGATACGTCCCACATGGTCATCTGCTTTTGGAGAGTTGGAAGAAAGGGAATCCATTTTAAATTTGTCAATTTAACATTTTTGCAGTAATAATCTGATAACATTTATATGGCAAAACTATTTCAAAGATTGCTTCTATGACATTATAATTATTATGATGATTCCACTACCGGGGGACTTGGGTGGTTTAGTTGGTTAAGCGTCTGACTTCACCTCCGGTCATGATCTCACGGTTCGTGGGTTCAGGCCCTGCGTCAGGCTCTGTGCTGACAGCTCAGAGCCTGGAACCTGCTTCAGAGTCTGTTTCCCTCTCTTTCTGCACCTCCCCATCTCTTTCTTTCTCTCTCAAGTAATTAAACATTAAAAAATTAAAAAAATATCCCACTACCACTGGTGTGTGTACATGTGTATGTGTTAAAGCTTTACACATATTTAACATACAGGTTGACTTTGCATGTCATCATATAATACACAGAAAATCATGTGTGTGTCATTTCAATATCTATAAGGTTATCTTCCAATATCTTGATTGTATATCTTGCTTGTGTTGTTTTTGGAAATGGACACCACAGTTCATAGACTCCTGCCATTTTGCATTCTCTCCTCATGAGCTTTAAGAAAGATTTATATAATTTTCAAACTTGAAAATAATTGTGCAAGTCTAGTTGTACAAGCTCGAGTTTTCAATTTTTCACTGGATTTTTGCCCCATCAATCTAGAAGCCATGACAGAGATGGGTTTTCTTTTTCCTTGTGCTATTACTGAAGATTTTACATTTTATTTTATTTTTTTTTTAATATTTTTATTTATTTCTAGGAGAGAGAGTGTGAGCAGGGGAGGGTCAGAGAGAGAGGGAGTCACAGACTGAAACAGGCTCCAGGCTCTGAGCCGGCAGTCAGCACAGACCCGATGCGGGGCTCGAACCCACGAACCGCGAGATCATGACCTAAGCGAAAGTCGGACGCTTAACCGACTAAGCCACCCAGGCGCCCCAGATTTTACATTTTAAATCACTTTTTTTTTCCCCTGAGAAGTTAGCCTTCGAGAATACTTGCTTAAGAGAGATCCTTTCTTCCACTTCTCTACTTCACATGGGTCACAGTTAGGTTTCTTAAGGCTTGCATGAGAGTGACAATCCCAGGATCTCTCTCTTATGGTCTATTTTGTTTGAATTTGTATTTTGATAACTGATGTGTTTGAAATAAGTCAACAGAACATAAATGAAAATTTAAAACTCATTTTCTATTTGGCAAAAAATGTCTCACCAGTGCATATATGTGAGATTGTGTGGGTGTGAATATGTATGAGATATATGCATATGTGTGTGTGTATACAAAACAAAATATTATTACTTTTCACTTTATATTATACCGTATAGATTAGAGTGATAATAACTCTATTACATATGTTTTGGTCTTTTTAAATTAAGCTATTTTTTAGATGTAAGAAACATTTGTATGTGTGTTTGATGTATAGTTTTTCAATGTAGTATTTGCAGACATGATCAAAGTTTTTAGAGTTTTGAAAATAAAGAGCAGACTTTGAGTGGTTTTGGATCAAAGATTTGATTTGCATTTAACTGTAAGCTATTTTTCCATCCTTTAAACAAATATAGATTAGACTTTCAAATGAAAGTGAAGAGAAAAAATATCCATAGCATTGCCCTCAGTTAAGTATAAATATTATAAAGATATATCTGTTTACTACTGGTATTATGAGTAAAAACATCTGTGATAAGATATATTACTGTGGCTGACTGGTCCTGACAATATGAAGAACACAACTATTAATAGAAGGGGGAAAATGTTTATATGTTTCTGAACTGCAAAAAATGCTGCTTTCAAGGAATAATATTTACCTTTAAAAATTACTTTTCATGTTTCATGAAAACAACTAATATTCATCTGTAATCTAGCAGTTTGTGGAATTATTTCATAAGCTTAAAGTTCATGAGGTTTCCTTAAATAATGGTTTTCCATAAAAAGGTTATTAAGAAGTTGAAAACAGCAAAGATTTAGACAATATTTGGAGGAGAATTCATAGTGTGATAAATAATTTGTTAGGGGAATTCCTTGGCAGGAATGACTTGATCTCATCTGTCATCCCATTCTTATTCCATCCTTATTAATATGCCTTTTTCTTTTTTACTGTCTTCCCAGTTGATTAGTACTCAGACTGCTTTTGCACTTTGAGTTGTACTGTTACAATGTATTTAATGTTCCAATCATGTGTTCCTCTTATTGTAACAAACCACAATTTGTCCTGTGTCCCATTCGTTCAGGCCTTGTTGAATAGCAGGCAGCTTAATCTGGTAAAATTGACCAAATGACAGAGCTATATTTAACAAACATGATATTCATTTTTTATTTAATTAATTAATAAACCTCAGGTTGTATAAACTGGAATATAAGGTAATTTAAGATTTAAAAGAAAGGAGTAACAGAATAAAAGCAAATAAAAGGGAGGAAGATATTGTCACATTCTGAACGTTACAAGATTGATCATTATTAGTCTACATACCCTGACTAACTATATATCAGCTTTGTAGAAAACATTTTATTTTTTTCTTGAATTGTCAATTAATAATTATAGTTATATAAGAATTATTTATCTATAAATAACAGAAAGCCTTATGTCAATTGTCTTTAATGATGAATTTTTATATTAAAAATTATCAGATATTTAAAAGTTGGTCAGTACTTTGACATTTACACATTTCTAAATTTTTTTAATGTTTATTTTTGAGAGAGTGAGAGGCAGCATAAGTTGGGGAAGGGCGGGTTGCGGGCGGGAAGACACAGAATCTGAAGCAGGCTCTATTCTCTGAGCTGTGGGCGCAGAGCCCAGCATGGGGCTCCAACTCATGAACCATGAAATAATGACCTGAGCTAAAGTCAGACAGTTAAACTGACTGAGCCACCCAGACACCCCAACTCATACCTATTTCTAAATTAATCAATGACAAGGGGTATGAAACGACAGAAATGCCTGTCCAGTCATGATTCATTTTTTACAGCTGTGGTTGAGATGCATCTCATCTGAGGTCTGAAACAGATATGTGAACAAAATTGGAATTACTTAAAAGAATAAGGAGAATAAGTAGATGAATCGTTGGCTTAGCAACCATGATCTAAAGAAACCTCTGGTTCTTTTATCCTTCCTACTCTTTAACACTAAAAATACAAGCAAATAAGCCAACAAAAGTTATGTTTACAATTTTTATGGCTATTCTTCACTTTTAGCCACTCCTCTGCACATTAAATAGTAAAAACTATGAAACAAAATATATCTGCCCATCTGTTCAGGCATGTCAGTAAGTGTATAATTCACAAATGTTACGAGTGATATGATGATAGATAGTTTGATTTGGGTTCCATGTTTATTAGAGTGAATCAATGGTTATTTCATACATGCTAAATAGAGGCCTCACTCTGGATAAAATTGCCCTAAATATTAACTAGATATTCCAATCCCTTTTTTCCTTTTTCTCAGCTTAATTCTCAAGCAAAATTGTAAAGGATGCATTAACGAAATCTACATTCACGCTGTTATCTCCAATATTTTAATCAATTAATAAAGCCTCTATCATATCAAAATTGTAGTCTTCACAACTGATTTTAATTCAATAAAAAGTAATTCACATGTGTTGTGTGTAAGTTTCCATGCTAGATAAGTACCATGGGAAATACAGATTAAGTGAGTCATGATTCATATTTTTCACCGTATATCTGTTCTAAGATACACTGCATGTGAAGTACACGTACACATGTGAATAAATATAAATGTAAGCAGTTTGTGACATAGTCTGTAATAAAAGTTGAGATATGTACAAAGGAAAAACCTTAGCAATTTTAACAAAGGGAAATTTAAGAATTCCTAGTGGAAGATATATAAATTTGATTATAACTTTAAAGTTAAGACACTGATAGATATATTAGTGAGACTTAATACATTTTTAAATAAATGTAAGCACATTTATTATGTATTATGTTTATATGACTACATATGTGTTATACTGTTAAGATCTTGATTCCTGACAACATATTTTCCTTATCTAATTTTCTCACTGTAATGTACACAAATGCTATTCTGAGATAATTTTAAAAGTTAGGACACATAGATCATTTTTCATTAATTCTGTTAGTATTCTTTCTTAGTTTGATAAATTTCCTACACTCTTAAAGATTGGTGGGTGCAAAAAGAGAGGTAAGTTGAAGATATCAACAGTCTAGGCATGGTCTTAGGTGAAAAAAATGAAGATGGAAATATGAAATTTCTCTAATATGCAGGTAGGTAAAAAGTTGTAAAACATGCTGATGTACTGGAAGTCAAGTGTCAAGAAAGAAAAAAAATAATAATAATTCAGCCAGAGTTTTAGATCAGCAACTGAGTGAATGGTGGCACCATTTTACTGACACTTGGAAGGCCTGAAATTGGGAACTAAGTGAGGAGTTTTATTTATTGAATATGACAAATAGTTCAATAAAATGGTGTTTAGAGAAGTTTGGAATATAATTGTAAATTCAATAGCCTTCTTTTTCTATGTTATATATAAAACCATGGGATTGAATCAGATCATGTAGAGGAAAATTATCAAATGACAAAATGAGAAAAATCAAGAAACAAACTTTATGGAGAACCAATATGTAGAGGCTAGAGGGTCTCGGAAATGACCAGCATATTAAGGTCTGTAGAAGCCAGGAGGAAAGACTGTTTCAAAAAAAAGAAAGTTGTCAACTCTGTAAAATGTTACTTTGTAAATGAAGAAGAGGACTGCATAATAACTGATTAGACTACAAAGAAAAGAGATAGAAGGAGAGAAAGGCACTAATAAAATAAAAAATATTCTAAACATAATAAAACTATATGTAAAAATGATTAACATGAGAAATAAATACATGGAAAAACTGTAAGAAAATGAATTTGAAAAATTAGATGGAATAAATTAATTTCTGGAAGAATATAAAATCCCACAGGTAGTGCAATAGACCAGAGCAAACTTGAATAGATCTATAACTACTCATGAAATAAAGGTCTAATCAGATCACTATTTCAAATAAACTCTAGGCAAATTTTACTAAATTTTAAACAAACCAAAAATCTCTATTTTATAGGAGTTGTTTGTAAATATAGAAAAGCAAAAAGAGCTGTCAGTCATTTTTGGAGGTTAGGATAGCCATGATTCCAAAATCAATCAAAAGTAATACAAACAATGATGAATATAGGCTCATTTAATGTATGAGTACAGATTTAAAAAGCTGAAGAGTAGCATATATCCAAACTTAACAGTGTATTAAAATATCTCTATAATGATTATGTTAGTTTATACCAAGAGTTTAGGAATTCAACATCACAAAATCAATTATTATGGATTTATACCTCATATTATTATACCAAAGAAAAAAGCTGAAATAATTCTAGTAGCTGCCTAAAGCATTTTATAACATTGAATGTCAATTTATAATAAAGGATACCAGGTAACTTTATAAAGACTATAAGCCAAAAATTGATAGTAAATGCTTTGGAGATACTTCACTAGAGTATTGAGCTTGTATGCATCTTCCTATGTATGTAATGAATTCAAAGTTTCTTTAATGCTCTATATCTGGACCTTTTTAGGAGGTTTTGAATGCAGCAAGCAATCTTGGGGGTTAGGATAATGTCTCACTCTCTCTCACTTAGTTCCTTTAAAATGGTGGGTTCCCTAAGCCCAGTGTTCATACACTATAAAACAATTCAGTTTATAGTTTTCATTAGCAACCTTTCTTTGTTGCTCTGTGAAAACTAGACTCAGAAAACTGGTTCAAATGATTCATTCTCTTGCTATTGACATTGCTGTGAATGCCTCTGATACAGGAGCACTGGGTCTTTGGTCAACATCTATGGAACTGTGGAAAATTACCTTATTAGCCTGCAAATAGGGTAAGAGTCTAATACCATTCCCAATTGTTGACATAAGTATTATGCTTAGTATAGAATATTACAACACTTGATCTTAGCCAAAAGGCCGAGAAGCGATTAGTATAAAATATTACAATAATTAATTTTAAGTACTGGACAACATAATAAAATATGAAGAAGAAATAGTGGATTTAGTTTTAAAAAAGAAAAATCACAGTATCATTATTTGAAGATAGGATAATCGATTATTTAGAAAACCTAACAAATTAAAACAAACTATTGAACTGAAAAGGTTAAATGTAAAGTCATCAGTAAATAAACTATAACTTATAGATTATACAGCAAAATTTCTAAATTGCCCTGGAATTTAAAGCTCATGAATAAAATAGCAATTAAAAGAAAACATTTTTCTACCTGATATGTTTAGTAAAATTCTAGAGTAATAATGAACAGTACATCACAGGGCATAAATACTCCCATTTATAAATGACGAGTTACAGGGGCGCCTAGGTGGCTCAGTCAGCTGAGCGTCTGACTCTCGGTTTCTGATCAGGTCATAATCTCATGGTTTCATGGGCTCGGGCCCCATGTTGAGATCTGCACAGGCAGCTCAGAGCTTGCTTGGGATTCTTTCTCTCTCTCCTTATATCTTTGCCCCTCCTCCACTAACAGTGTCTGTGTCTCTCTCAAATAAAAAAAAAAAAAAAAAACCTTAAAAAAATTTAAAAAATGATGAGTTATAGAAGTGGAAACCCAAATGATCAAGAAAAAAATGTATTGTTTAGTAAATAGTGATTAAAAAGTTATCTCACAGTATGGAGGAAACTAAAACATGTTCTCCTTTAAAAGATGTATAGATGTGATCTTAAATGGGTTCCAAACCTAAAGGAAGGTCGATATTTAACCCTAAAAGAATAAATTCGCACAGAATAAAATTTGGGGGTGACAAAGACTTTCTAAATAATAAACTTTTATTTTCCATATAAAATTTAAAATATATTTGTCGCTTTCCTTGAAAATATTGCAGATTTTTTAATTGGAATTAATTACATTCATAGGTTTATTGGAGAACTGATAATTTTGTAGTATCAGTATGTTCTATATAAGAGAATATCTCCATTTGTTCAAGTTCTTTATGTTAATTGTAATGATTTTATCATTTTCCATCTAAATATATTGTGTTTTATAACTTGTTTTTTCATTCATAGAGGCAGTATAGATTTGTCCTCAAGTGACAGATCTGTATTCTAGTCAGGCTTGAGTCCATGCTGTAACTTATTACCTGTTTGTTTTCCCATATATTGCTTAAACTTTGAGCTTTATCTTCCCATATTTAAAATGATAGTAATAGCCTTTAATTTCTTAGAGTTATCATGAAGATAAAATTTACTAATATATAAAAAAATAGATAAGTGTGTAACACAAATTAAGTGTTAAAATTAAAGTTATAGTCATTAATGTTAATATGTTCACTTAATAAATCACCATAACAAAATGATATATTTGATTATATTAGTATTAGATATTTGACAGGAGACACATATATAATAAATAAAAGACTAATTGAGGACATGTTATTCTATAAAACTGACAAAGGTCTATTAACTAAAAATGCAAAGACCTTCTGAAATTCAATAAGAAAATAAAGAAAAATGTAACTACTTCTTTTAAAACCCAGGATTCTGTTCTGATAGAGCCAAAGAATGGAACTGAGGAACAAGGTTAAGGGCAGCACAGGCAATAAATTTATTAGGGCAAGAATGACACACACACAAAAAAATTGCCCCCCTCGACTCCCCTCCCTGACTGACATGCTCTCACTCTACAATAAAATTAATAAATAAAATAAAGTAGGAAATAATGGTAAAAAGGAACAATACTGGCTTAAAAATGTGGAGGGAACTGAACTGGAAAACCATAGCTCTAATGAAATGAATGTGAAGCCAGGAGAAATTGAGATGGTGAGTAAATGCGTCCTAGGAATATGCAGACAGAATGTGTTGACACTGACAACTTTTTTTGTGTGGGGACTGGAAAACAGTGAAGTAGATGGACAGGGGAGGGGTGTGGCAGTTGCTGTCATTTGTAGAACTTAGAACATTTATTTGGGAAACAGCATGCTTTTATGTTCCTGTTTTAGATAGAAATTGATGGGGTTTTTTTTGTTTTTATTTTCTAATTTTTTTTTTTTTTAATTTTTGAGAGAGAGAGAGAGAGTGAGCAGGGGAGGGTCAAAGAGAGAGGTAGACACAGAATCAGAAGCAGGCTCCAGGCTCTGAGCTGTCAGCACAGAGCCCGACACAGGCTCGAACCCACTAATTGTGAGATCATGACCTGAGCTGAAGTCAGATGCCCAACCGACTGAGCCACCCAGGCACCCCAGAAACTGGTGTTTTAAAAAAAAACACATAGTGGGGCACCTGGGTGATTCAGTTGGTTGTCCTCCTCTTGACTTCGGCTCAGGTCATGACCTCACAGTTCCTGGGTTCAAGCCTGGAATACGCTCTGCACTGACAATGCGGAGCCTGCTTGGGATTCTCTCTCTCTCCCTCTCTGCCCCTCCCCTGCTCTCTTGCTCTTTCAAAAATATATTTTTTTTAATTTTTAAATTAAAAAAAAAATGCATGTCTGGAGAGGGAGTGTGTTTGAAAGTTAATAAAAATGGAATATGGGGCGCCCGGGTGGCTTAGTTGGTTAAGCGTCCGACTTTCGCTCGGGTCATGATCTCGCGGTTCGTGGGTTCGAGCCCCGCGTCGGGCTCTGTGCTGACTGCCAGCTCAGAGCCTGGAGCCTGTTTCAGTCTGTGACTCCCTCTCTCTCTGACCCTCCCCTGCTCACGCTGTCTCTCTCTCCTAGAAATAAATAAAACATTTAAAAAAAATTAAAAAAAAATGGAATATAAGTTACGCTTAAAAATATTTCCATTTGACAATAAAAGAGACCCTTGATTAGAAAAAATAAACTGCTTTCAATATAACTTGCAGATTTGGTGGTAGAAGCATAAAGATTCAATTTTGGTGTGCTTTATATTTTATCGTTTGAATATTAAATCATGCTATTAGCTTTGGTGAAAAGGAAGGAAGTTTGAGTAAGGAAAAAGTGAGATGCAGCAGTTTTAAAAAGGAGAAGAGTAAATTTACTAACAGAACCTAGTAGACTTGCCAGGCAATATACATTTAGATGGTATTTTAACCCTAAGGTCATGAAATCAAGGGCATTTTGTTAGAGTCCATATGATGGAAAAATCTAAGGAAAAAAAGAAAGTGAAGTAATGATCATGACAGACCATGGAATCTAATGTACATAAGAAGGAAATGCAATGTGGATCAGGAGAAACTTAACAGAAGACGATGGGGGAGGGAGAGGAGAAAATAGTTAAGGAGACGGAGGGAGGCGAACCATAAGAGACTCTTAAATACTGAGAACAAACTGAGGGTTGATGGGGTGGGGGGAGAGGGGAAAATGGGTGATGGGCATGGAAGAGGGTACTTATTGGGATGAGAACTGGGTGTTGTATGGAAACCAACTTGACAATAAACTATATTTTTTAAAAAAAGAAGGAAATGTAAAGGATAAAGTAGTATAAAATGATGAAAAAAAAGGTGAGATCTTCAAAGGATTGTTAGCCACAGTATGATCAGTGATTTTAATTATGACTTCTTGAGCAGGGAAGCTAAATATCTAAGAGACTGTTAATGTACATGGTTCTTATTTGCATTTAAGAATTTTGAAGAGGGATAGTTTGGGACAATAGTAGTAGTGGTTTGGGATAATGATAAAGAATATTGGTAGATGACAAGAAGTGTAAAGTAGTAAGAATGAAAAATCACATGATGTAAACAAGAGCACAGTAAAGAATTGGAAAAGATGGGAAAATAATTGCATGAATTACCTAGAAAATACAGCAGAGTTTTGGATTCTAATTTTATCCCTTTCTTGAAGCTTATTTTTTTTTTTTTTGCTCAAACCTTATTTATATATCTGAACTAGTTTACTAAATTGCTATTTGATTCAAGTTGCATTCTGAATGATTAATTAATTAGAATGTTATTCATTTTGTCTAAATTCCAAAATAAGAGATAAACATCACTTCTTTAAGAATAACTTTTCAAGAATATCTTGATATCTCCAAATAACTGTTTTATTTGATTAAGAAACAAACAAACATAATTAAAACTCTTAATCTCTGAGGGTGTTAGAGAAAGATATGTGAGTAAAAGTTCACAAAAGGCACATTATAATATACTGATAGACTGTGGCTGGCAGCAGGAATCTACTGGTAGAATTGAAAATTCATTAAGTGTTGAGTAACTAAGCAATATTTATGATAACTTTATAGTGGACCATGGTTGGACTATTCAGTGGTTGGCATTTTACTTCAGAAGGAAGTAGGATTATTAGGAGGTTAGGACTGAACACTATTGCTCTGACAAATCTGAGAGATCAGGAGGAATGCGATCTGGACTTCAAACATCAGGAGAAATCTGTGTTTTGTTTGTTGCATGTGACTGACAGTATTAGGGTGTTACATCTAACAGTTCAGGTTTATAAATTGATAAAATTTCTTTCAAAGGAAATGAAACCTCAAAAGGACCACAAGGAGCTCCTTTTGAGCTCTACAAATTTTTAAATTATGATACAAATAAATATCTCTGATATTATTCATTTGCAAGAAGACACTGACTAATTATGGTTTATCTGACACTCCAATTATAAGTATTACTGACATCTAATAAAAACTATTGTTCATACTGCCTTATGTGTAAGTTTTTATCATGTCACGTCATTTTGTTTTAACTTGTATTCCATCAAGTTTTCTCAAATGATGTTGAGAATTTGGAAAAGAAACTTGGAAGAATTTGCGGGGAAAGAACCATTTTGACCTTTCTTTTCTTCCTGTAACTTAAATTTTACTTATCTTTGTAAAGTGGAAAGGTTACAGTAGAATATTTCTTACCATGTATTCTTTGTAAAAGTAAATTTCTAAAATCATTGGGGGAATTATCATCAGAGTACTCTTCAAATTAATTAAGTAGAATTTTAATATTTTCAATCCCTCCTATGCCAAATGTTATGAATTTAAATGCTAATTTGAAAGTCTGGCATTTTATGATCTTAACATTTTGCTTTCTTTCACATAATTTTAGTGTAAAATTATTGAGACAGTTGACATTTTAATTCATGCTAGTAGCTTTGCAGAATTGAGGAATCTGAAAGATAGGTGCTCAAACTTCACTTTATAAATATATGTGGGGGTTGGTGGTGGTGGCATTTTCCCTAAAAGTTAAGTGCCATATTGCAATGATAATAATCTACATTGGAGAGATGCTCTTATCTAAGCTGTTTGAAAAGTCCCAGGATTCTAGTTAATAGTCATATCTGAATACACTAGAAGGGATAATCATGAGAAAAAAGGAAACTATATGAATATATAATTACAAATATTAAATTGAGTTATTTCCTTCCTAAGGAAGACTCTTAGGATGAAATTCTGGGTACAGGTATTGACAGCAAAGAGCATCACCACACTTGACAAGATTTAGGCTGAGACACATATTCTTTATGATAGTTTTGGTCTCAATGTTTTGCTTTATAGAAAACACATCCTGTCTGGCCAAACCCTCCTTTCAGTGTCTTGACCACAGTACTTAGGGGAAAAACTTCACATTGGAATTATTTCTAAAGGGACTTCATTCAAACGTCTCTCAAATTGGCTTTCTCCAGACTAAAACCCACTCTCCAACTCTGTATCTAAACATGTTTCCTAAGAACACTTTATCTTCTCGCATTTTCGTACTCTCTAAAATGCCTAATGCAAGGGAATGTGTTTGGTGTTCATCTTTTTCTCAAATGTATATTTCAGGCCATATTCCTGATACCATTACTCAGCCATTGTCCAACCACAATCTGCTTTTACTAATCTTTCCAAACTCATCTGTAATCCTTGAAAACAACCTTGATACCAGAAGTCCTTCACATATTTCTCTTTATCATATTCCATGCTATTTTTGTGAATGTAAATTTGACATCAATAAAGGGAGGAATTTGAATATAGTCCCTGATATTTTTTAACTCCACTGGCACCTATTCTTCAATATTCTGTAATCTCTCTTAAAGATTTTCAAATTTCCATTTCATACTTCTGTGCTGGAATCATATCTCCTAGCAAAACCTTAACCCCAAAGCCAGATTTTTTTAATGATAAATTCTGAGCCATTCCAAGTCACTGGGTTAGATTCAAGGTATAAACGGTGCCTTCCCTTGTCTGCTGCAGCTAGTCTTTCTTTCTAGTATCTTCCAGGGTCATTCATTACAACCTGATAATGATTGCATTTACAGTCCATAAACTACTCAGCAGTATGTGTGAAAAAACAGGAAATATTATTTTAATTTCTCACACTTCAATTCCTAGTGAATAGAAAGTTATCACTGTTTTCTCTTATCAGGATGGAGTTTCCAAAAATCATAGAAATATGTTTCCTTACTTGAATTACTGAGTTCTGTAAGAATTTATTGTGTTGCACCAGGAGAAAATACTAACTTTCGTAGAGCCAATAGACATAAATTATGTCTGGTTCTGTTTATATGTGATTTCAGGTAAGTAATTTCACACTTCCAGGGTTCAGTTTCTTCACCTGTCAAATGAAGAGTTTGGAGTACATTGTATCTAATTTTCTAAGAGATATAGAACATTTTATAAAACCAGGAAGTATTACCTTTCTCCCTAACTCCAGATATATAATTGAGATAGTCAAAAATTTTTTAAAAATATAAATAAATCAATATCTTATGTAATCTTCAGCTTCCTTAGCATTGTGTAGTTAATGCTCTATTACCAGACCACCAGAGTGTATGACCATGTAGCCACCTGTAAACTTACTCAATCAGTTACTTTAAACAAAGCTCAGTTTTCTCTCCACAAGAGACACAGAAACCCAATTTCATGGATCTCCCTCTCTGTTTTAATTGAAATACAATTGATATATAACATTGTATAATTTTAAGGTATACAATGTGTTGACTTCTATATTGCAATGTGATTACTGCCTAGCTTTTGCTAACATCACTCTTAAGCCATGTAATTATTTCTTTTCTATGGTGGGAACAATGATCTCATCTATGATCAACTTTGAAGCTTATAATAGAGTATTTTTTACTCTAATCACTAAACTGTATTACTTCTTCAGGATGTATTGATCTACTAGTTTCCTATTTATATCCTTAACTATTATGTCCTCAATTCCTCCACACTCCAGCCCCTGGTAACTACCATTCTACCCTCTCTTTTAATGAGTTCTTTTTTTATTATTTTTTATTTTTAACTTATTTATTTTGAGAAAGAGAGAGAGAGCAAGTGTGGGAGGGGTAGAAAGAGAGAAAGAGGGAAAGAATCTTAAGCAGGCTCCATGCTCAGCGCAGAGCCCAATGCGGGGCTTAATCCCACAACCCTGGGATCATGACCTGAACCAAAAACAAGAGTCAGACACTCAACCGAGCTACCCATGCTCCCCATTAGTTTGGCTATCTTAAAATTCAACATGTTGGGGTGCCTGGGTGGCTCAGCCAGTTAAGCATCCGACTTTGGCTCAGGTCATGATCTTACTGTTCGTGAGTTCAAGCCATGCGTTGGGCTCTGTGCTGACAGCTAGCTCAGAGCCTGGAGCCTGTTTCAGATTCTGTGTCTCCCTCTCTCTCTGACCTTCCCCTGCTCTCTCTCTCTTGCTCTCTCTCTCTCAGAAATAAATAAAACATTAAAAAATTAATATCTAAAATTCAACATGTAAGTGATATAAGGGATAAGTGATATCATGCAGTATGTGCCTTTCTCTGATTGATTTATATCACTTAGCATAATTCCCTCAGTATGTATCCATGTTGTTGCTTATGGCAGGATTTCCTTCTTTCTCATGGCTGAACAATATTCCATTGTGTGTCATATATACCACACCTTATTTATCCATTCATTCACTGACAGACACTTAGGTCATTTCCATATCTTGGCTATTATGAATAATGCTCCAATGAACATAGAAGTACAGAAATCTCTTTGAACCCCTATCTCATTTTTTTTGAATATATATCTCAAAGTGGAATTGCTGGTAGTTCTAGTTTTAATTTTTTGAAGAACCTCCATACTGTAATCCACTGTGGCTGGATTAGGGCTCTTTAATTGTTTTTCTTAGTCTGCAAAAATATCTAGTCCTGTGTAGTCATCTACATTATCAAACCTGTGCCTACATCTGTATTTTCTTAATTCTTACGCATCATATAAAGTATATTTTTAACATTTTTGGAGGCTTATTACAATTAATGATCTATTATAGCTCTTGGGTATAAAAAGAAAATAAAACATGTTCTCTTTTCTCAAAGAACTTCTAGTCTTGTAAAGCATCTGTTTATCTTTATATCATAGCCTCCTTTCCTAAAAATTCACTAAGTGAAATGGAAGATATACATCTATTTGTACATATGATATTATGACTGTTTTAACTTTTCACAATAGTTTATTTCCTTTCGGTTCATTTCCTAAATCAGTAAGTTTTATCTCTTTTTCTACAGAAATTTATGTTTATGATATTATAGTTTGCAAACAGTTGTCTTCAATCTTTTTGTTTTTTAATGTGTCATCATTCAGAGTTTATTTTTGAGTAGAGCTAGTACTTGAGAGAGTTTCACTAGTGGGAAAGTAGCCCAATGGTGGGCTTTCTCATTATGAATCTCAGGATGACATTTTAATTTGCAAGGAGTCCTTTTAGCTCTAGCTCCCTGGTAGTGAAATTTAGCCCCTGTTCTTGAGTAACAGTGACTATATATGCAAAAGATAATTTTAATTTCTTTCAAAGGCTTTGTGAATTTTCTATCCCTCCTGCCACTTTGACTTTCACAATCACGTAAACATTTGTGCTCTGACAGATAACCTATTTTCTGAACTGGGTTTCAATTTGTTAAAATTGTTCAATTTTCAACTTAAACCTTACGAAACATGTTTAAGTTATGTAACTTAAGAAGTAAGAGAAAATGTATTCTTTCCAAAAAAATAAAAATAAAAATTGTTCTGTTCATAGTAACTTTCAATTAATGTTGCTAACCAAAGTTATTTTTTATACATTCTCTTTTACCTAAACAATATTTAGGTTGTAAATATTATCATTCTGTATTTCTAAATGATTTCTGAAATGTGTCCAGTTAAAAAAAATGTATTGGTTTTTTGTAATTTCTAATTGTTATAATTAAAAACCTGATGTTTTGGATCTGTAAAAATAAAACTGAAAACAGCCATTTGACTGATTGCATATGGAAATATATTTAACTAATGAAAAATTTTCATTTTAACTTTATGCATATCATTGAACTGCACTGTGTAATCCTCACCAACACCACTTGGGCTTCAAACAAGTCATCTATGTACATGCATACCTAAATGATTCTGTTCAGAATGTGATCATGATTCAGTGACCTCATTTTATACACAGCTTATGGATTCCACAGCTCACAGCTTGACTGGTTCTTACGCTTAGAACAGTTTGCTTTTTTTCTGGTGGCTTAGCAACTCACTGGTGCGGTGTTGGCTTGCCTTTTATCATCTGCTTAAACATAAACATCTCAGCCTGTATGTAAAATCTCAGTATGCACGGAAGCTTTAAATGAAAGCATGAGAATGAAGTACTTACAAAACCTCAAATTTCTGGTAACCTATTTATTAAATCTTTCTTTAAAATGTTATCTTTAAAGCATAAAATTTATCCTGAATGGACAGATTACTGAAGAAATGTCATCATCACTTAATACTTAACCAAATGATCAGAAGAAGTAACATATGAATTATAATCACTACAAAAAATACGCATTCATGTATAAAATTTTTCAGGTTGCAGGATTTAAAAACAATAAATCTAGGGTGAGTAGCAGAGAAGTTTCAAATTCATATATTATAATTTATTTTTTAATATCTTAGCTATGAATACTACAAATACATGGTAGGGAACTATATCACCTCTAAAAATTTTCTATTTTGATGGTGGATAAACCATGAAAAGAAGATTATATAATCAAAGTATAAGATTATTCAGAAACTAGGCTACAACAAGGGATGTAATCAAACCTTCCACTGAATTTCCTTGCTGCTTTCTCATTTCACTGAAGCAATTCAGTTCCCTGAGTGTCATTAAGGAAAATGGAGCTCAAAAGTCAGAGCAATTACAAGAGAGAAATGTTGAAAAGATTTAAATGTGTCCTAAAATGAGACCCTGGTCCTGATGTTACACTATATGTCAATTTAATGCCTCCATTTTAGCAGTTGACCCTCAGCAAACACAAAATGTAAAATCAAATGGTTTTCCTTTAGTTTTTAGCACAACTACTTATGATCATTTTATTTCATCCCTGTTGAGGTAAAGGGATTTTAACAGTGTGCATAGAAGTCTAGAGCCACCTGGAGTTTAATCACATGGATTTTAAGCAACTGTTATGTAGGTCTAGCATCTAATCTTTTTAAATCACTAGTTTCCTCTTAAGGCTTTACCCCAAGCATCAAGATTAACCCTGAAGTCTGGGTGTCTATTGCAATTCTCCACATGGTCTCCTATTACACCTGGTCTTCCTATATGTCTAAATGTAAGAATGTGTGTACACTGTAAACAGTAAATTGCAACAGTTGTGAACAGGTGGTAAGAAATGCAAAGGATAAGGCTACTGGGGCATTAGCCTCTAATGGGACTTCAGACAATTGCTACTGAAATTAACTAGAAAAACTAAAGCGAATTCTCATAATCTTTACTCATCTTAGCATTGGTCAAGATCATTAAGGTCATTCAGAGACACTCATTCTGTTACTTCTTTAATCTATTTTATGACAGTTATTATAGTTGCTTAGATTTCTGGTTCAAAATCTAGCTGTTCATAATTTCTCTTAAATTACATTTTGAAATATACTTATCTGACTCTTCTCCCCAGAGGTTATGTTTCAATTTTGGAGAGCATAAGCATAGGATACTACACAAATAGGACAAATGATTTTCATGTTCTCTCAGTTCTATAAACTGTAATTTCCAAATACTCATAGTTTTAAAATATGACTTCTTTTCTCATATTACCTATCAGTTAACCTTGAAAGTACATGTTCATCCACGTACTAAGCCAAATACATTTTTCCTAAAAATCTTTCTCAAAATATCCATGGAAGCCTTCTATGTTTCTTTTATGCTTTCATTCACGTGAACAACTAGTTTTATCATTATTAAGTTTTAATATACATGTCCATCTCAGAAAAAGATAACATGGAAGAGATTCCAAATATTTTGTCCTTTCAGTTTTTTTTCACAATACCATAATCCAGTGTTCTGCCTGATAAATAATCTTTGAACAAATCAGTGAATGACAGCAAGAAATCATTCATTCATCCTGAACATCCATTACAGAAATCTATGCTTTGATTCCCTAAATCCTTATAATTCAACTATAGATAAGCCATAACAGTTCTATCACCAACTTTGAATAAACATACAATAAATAGTGCACCGCTTGCAATGAGAGTGGGTAATTACCTAGGCATATGCCCTCTAAGTTACTACTTTTGTATTTGATTACATAGAAAATCAGGTTTTTACTTTGAATATAGTAACCATTACCAGCGATCTCTAAAACATTCAGTGATCATGGATTGGAAGAAAAAATATTGTTAAAATATCTATAGTACACAAAGAAATTTACACATTTAATGCAATTCTTATCAAAATACCAATAGCATTTTTCACAGAGCTAGAAAGCACAGTCCTAAAATTTGTATGGAACCACAGAAGACCCTGAATAGCCAAAGCAACCTAGAAGTAGAAAAGCAAAGCTGGAGGCATCACAGTTCTGGACTTTGAGTTATGTACAAAGCTGTAGTGACCAAAACAGTATAGTACTCACACAAAAGCAGTTACACAGATTAACAGAAAAGAATAGAAAATTCAGAAATACACCCACAATTATATGGTTAACTAATCTTCAACAAAGCAAGAAAAAAAAAAAGATGCAATGAGAAAAAGGGGCGCCTGGGTGGCTTAGTCGGTTGAGCATCCGACTTTCGCTTAGGTCGTGATCTCGCAGTTCGTGGGTTCGAGCCCCGCGTCGGGCTCTGTGCTGACTGCCAGCTCAGAGCCTGGAGCCTGTTTCAGTCTGTGACTCCCTCTCTCTCTGACCCTCCCCTGCTCACGCTGTCTCTCTCTCTCTCTCTCCTAGAAATAAATTAAACATTTAAAAAAAAAAAGATGCAATGAGAAAAAGACAGTCTCTTCAACAAATGGTGTTGGGAAAATTGGACAGCAACATGCAAAATAATGAAATTGGACCGCTTTCTTACACAATACACAAAAATAAATTCAAAATGGATTCAAGTCCTAAATATGAGACTTGAAACCATCAAAATCCTAGAGAAGAACACAGGCGGTAACTTCTTTGACATTGGCTGAATCATTCTCTTTCTATATATGTCTTCAGAGGCAAGGCAAACAGAAGTATAAATAAACTATTGGGACTTCATCAAAAATAAAAGCTTCTACACAGTGAAGGAAACATCAACTAAACTAAAAGGCAACCTATGGAACAGGAGAAGATATTTGCAAACAACATAACTGATAAAAGGTTAGTATCCAAAATACATAAAGAACTTATAAAACTCAACATCCAAAAAACAATAATTTAGTTAAAAGATGAGCAGAAGACACAAATAGACAGTTTTCCAAAGAAGACACTCCAATGGCCAACAGACACATGAAAAAATGCTCAACATCACTGATCATCAGGGAAATACAAATCAAACTGCAATGAAATACCACCTCACACCTGTCAGAATGGCTAAAATCAACAACACAGGAAACAAATGTTGGTGAGGATACAGAGAAAAGGGGATTGCATTGCACTGTTAGTGGGAATGCATACTGGTACAGCCACTTTGGAAAACAGTATGGAGGTTCATCAAAAAAGTTAAAAATAGAGCTAGCATGAAATCCAGAAATTTCCCTAGTAGGCATTTGCCCAATGAATACAAAAATACTAATTTAAAAGGATACATGCACCACAATGTTAATAGCAGCATTATCTGCAATTAACAAATTATAATACAACCCAGTGTCCACTGATTGATGAAGGATAAAGAAGACATATATACCATGGAATATACTCAGCCATAGAAAGGAATGAAATCTTGCCATTTGCAAGGACATATATGGGTTTAGGGAGTATGCTTATGCTTAGCATAAGCTAAGCAAACTAAGTCAGTCAGAAAAAGACAGATACCATATGATTCACTCATATGTAGGAATTTAAGAAACAAAACTAATGAACAAAGGGGAATAAAAAGAGAGAGGGAGGCAAACCAAGAAACAGACTCAACCATGGAGAACAAACTGATGGTTACCAGAGGAAAGATGAGGGGGTGGGTAAAACAGGTGATGGGGATTAAGGAGTGCACTTGCTGAGACGATGGGCAGGTAATATTTGGAACTGTTGAATCACTATATTATATATCTGAAACTAATGTTACACTGTATGCTAACTAACTGGAATTTAAATAAAAACTTAAAAATACCTCTAAACCCCAAAACAAGGTATCCCTGATTATAACAGTTTAATTCCCAATAGTATACTTTCACATTGTTTCTGTTGGTTAAATGATGCCACTTGACAATTCTGAAATCCTATGAAGCTTTTTCCAAAGGCAGAATCTCATGTTAACCTCTACCTACAGCAGACATTCACCACCGAGATTCTCAGAGAGAATGGTATGCGCCTCACCAGTGATTTTTTAATGTTTTAAGGAGATATGTACTCTTTGATCTCCTAGAGAATATGGCCCAGTGTCCATTCTCTGGACACAAGCTTTAATATTCTAACACTTTAATCTTTTCCTCTCAGGCCCTCTGACCCTTTCCTAAGCACTTTTCAAAGGCAGTACCAGAATTCTTACCTCATCTAAAACTGACTCTCTTTAATTA
The DNA here is from genome assembly GCF_003009895.1 of Hyaena hyaena. Lineage (NCBI taxonomy): Eukaryota > Metazoa > Chordata > Mammalia > Carnivora > Hyaenidae > Hyaena > Hyaena hyaena. Next base: position 283,727 of record NW_024081171.1, read on the forward strand.
CAAGCTTTAAGGAATCATTTTCAGCAACAAATTTGTATTGACTCCAGTAGTTCCTGTTAGGATGTTGAAACTCCAGTCATGAGAGAGTATTCTAATGTCAATTATTTATCTCCTGTCCAACTTTTAGTAAATGGTCAAGCAAGAAAGCCCAATCTCATGAGCAACTACATATATACATATATATATATATATATATATATATATATATATATATATAGGTGTGTATATATATATGTATGTATATTTATATGTATGTGTGTATACATATATATGTATTGGTGTCTGACACTAATTTGAGGAAGTTCTCAATCTTTATTGGTTCAAATATTTCTTCTGTTACTTTCTCTCTTTCTTCTCCATCTGATATTCCATTATGTGTATGTTATACCTTCTCTAATTGTTCCACAGTCCTTGGATATTCTGTTCTCATTTTTTCAATCTCTGTTCCCTTCTTTTCAGTTTTTGAGGATTCTGTGGATACATCCTCCACCTCAGAGAGCCCTTCTTCAGCCATATCCAGTCTACTAATAAACCCACTAAAGGCATTCTACATTTCTGTTACAGTATCTTTTATCTCTAGCATTTACTTTTGGTTCTTCCTTAGGATTTCCCCTCTCTGGTTACATTGCCTATCTGCTCTTATATGCTGTCTATATTATCCATTAGAGCTCTTAGCATATTAATCATAGTTATTTTATACCTGGTATGATTATTCCAACATCACTGCCATGCCTGCCATAAGACTGTTGTGAAGACTGAATAAACTATATCAGAATAAGTAATTATCTCAATAAATATAAAATATATGGTAATCATGGTCATTATAATATTCACCTTAGTGCACAAATTTGACCTAATCCCCATGTGACTCCTTCAAATGCGGCTATACACACAGCTACTAATATGATTTCAGGCTACTAAAAAATAAAAACATTTTTCTTGACTCCTCAAGGGGTAAAAATATACTGGGGTTGAGCATGCACTCTCTGTCTCTCTGTCTCTCTCTCTCTCTTGCTCTCTGTTTCTGTTTCTCTTTCTCCCTTTCACTATCTCTCTCTATATATAAATGTTTAAATGATTAGGAAGGAAGAATTAAAACTGTCATTATGCTCTGGTGGCATTGTAGTATATGACAAAATCCAAGGAACTACAAAATAATCACTAGAATTAATAAGTGAATTTGCTAAAATCACTAGAGGGGTCAATATAAAAATATTATATTTCTACATAACAGCATCAAACATTTTGAAAATGACAGTATAATTATGTAAGTTATATCACTAAAATAATTATGCATAGTATAACTAACTACATATAGCTGTAATATATGCATAATAAAATATAACTATGTATAACTATAACTATTCATAAAAAGCTATGCAAAGTATGAATAATTCTATACAGAAACACTATAAAATATTATAGATATATAGTAAAAAGACCTGAATGAAAAGAAGGCTACAATTTTGGTGAATTGGAAGACTCAATATTTAAAAGAGGGGTGGTATATTCACAATTTATCTTTTTATTCTGCCTGGCTATTGACTTTGACATTCATTCTAATTCAAAAATTTTATATAACAACATAAAAGAGGAGGGATAGCCAAGAAAAAAATGAAGAAAATAAATAAAGTTGAAGGATTACGCTATTGAATATTGAGACATTATGAAGTTACAGTAATTAAGGTAATGCAGAATTGGCACAAGGACAGAAAGGTAGATCAAAGTAATTACATTAAAAGTTCAGAAATCAACCCTGAATATGTGAACACATGACTTATGACAATGTGGTACAAACAATGAGGAGTAAAAACTACATTTTAAATAAATGATGCCAAGTCAACTGGGTATCCTTAGGGAAAACAATATAACTTGATACTGATTTCACAGCATACATAAAAAATGTATCAAATGGATTATAAATTTATATATGACAGATGAAAATAAAATCTCTGGAAGATGATGTATGAGAATATTTTCATGGGATTCATTTAGGTTAATTTTTTGTAACAGAACAAAAAAACTAATGAGAAAGAAAAATGCAATAATTTAATTGACAAATTACAGGACTATCTGTTTATTTTTATAAAGGAAATAAAAAACAACAGAAAAAGAAAAAAAGTGACTTTAAGAAAGTGAAAATTCAAGCCACAGTAGGGTGAATGTGTTTATAATAAATACAATAAAGTCTTAATATTTGTCAATATTAAAATGCTAGCAAATCAATAGGCAAAGACCTACTACTGTCCAATAAAAAATGCAAGGAACACGTTAGAATGGCACTCCATATTATAGGATATACAAGTAGCCAAAGAGCTTATAAAAATGTGTTCAACTTGGATTGCATTAGTGAAATGCAAATTAAAACCACAGTAAGATGTTATGACATCCCACCAATTCCTAAAATTAAAAGACAGGCAGTAAGTTTCAAAAGCATTTTAGGTAAATGGTACTCTTATTGATTTCTAGTGGAGTGTACATGAATGCAAACATTTTGAAAAACACTTTGGCATGATTTACTGTTTGTAGATATAGCAGATCCTTTGACACAAAAATTCCATTATCAGGTATACAGAGAACAGGAGTACAGGGCCATGCAGATGTTTACTAAAAGATTTGTACAAGAATCCCCATAGAAACATAATAACCCACAAAAGAAAACACCCATCTACAATAGAACACACAAATTGACATGTAAGAATACAATGGACAGCAGGCAACAACATGAATGGATGTTGAAATTATAATATTGAACAAAAGTTGCTACATATGAAAAGTATATATATAAAGTTCAAAAACAGGCAGAGCGTCTTTGGTATTATAAGTCAGGATAATGGCTGGCTTTGTTAGGAGAAGAAAATGCAAGGGATGGGAATGAGCCACTGGATGGGTGTTCTCAAACATTGGTAGTGTTCTATTTTTTTATCTGCTTGCTGGCTAAAATGGTGTGTTCACATTGGTATAATTCACCAAACTCTGAATTTATGAATTGTGTACTCTTATGTATTTTTCTTGTGTTTAAAAATGTTTATTTTAAAATATTATTATTTACTCCTCAACATCTAAATTCTTTTATTTGAATGCAGTTGGCATTCAATGTTACATTAGTTTCAGATGGACAACATAGTGGTTCAATATTTATGTTATGGTATGCTCACCATAAGTATAGCAACTGTCACCAATGTATGAGGAGATATGCTGTGTGTATACATATATACATACATACACAGACTCATATATACAGCATGTGTGTATTTAATGGAGCATTACACAGTTATAAGAAAAAGAATGCACTGCATTAAACATAATTGACAGTATTAGACTGTTTGGCACCACTATTTTCCATTGCTGTTTTTGAAATTATATATTCTGTTAGCATTATTTTAATATTCTCATTTAAATAATTTTAATGCCCTTAAATAAAGCATAAAGGTTCAATTATATAATCTTTTGGAAAAACTGAACAAAACACAAAAAAGTATAATACAGGTTATTTCATATCCACTAACTCTCATTTGTGTTTTGCTAAATATTTATAGGTGGGTTTTTTTTTTTTACTGTTTTATTTATTTCTGAGAGAGAGAGAGAGTATGAGCAGGGGAGGGTCAGAGAAAGGAGACACAGAATCTGAAACAGGCTCCAGGCTCTGAGCTGGCAGTCAGCACAAAGCCCAACACGAGGCTTGAACCCACGAACTGTGAGATCATGAACTGAGCCGAAGTCGGACATTTAACCGACTGAGCCACCTAGGCACCCCTAAATATTTATAGGTTTGATTCTGTTTCTTTTTGTTTACTTATTTATTTGTTTTGTTTTTTAGATCCCACATATGACATCATATGGTATTTGTCTTGCTCAGTCTAACTTATTTCATTTACCATAATACCCTCCAGATCCATCTATAACGTTGCAAAAGTAGCATACTAGTACAAGATGTTAAAAGAGAAAACCGTGTGTGTAAGGGGATGACAGGTAGGATGTAAGGGAATGTATGAAAACTCTGTACATTCAGTTAATTATTTTTCTGTGAAACTAAAACTATTCTAAAAATAATTAACTGTATAAATTTAAAAATATATCATATATACAAGATGTATATGATAGAAAACAAAGGAAGGACAAATGGATAAATACCAGACAAAATGGGATTTTAAAATACAAGGCATTTTTAGGGTACAGAAAGATTCACTACATAATGAGAATATTTTAATTTACTTCCTACAATTATTTGTACTTAAGTAATTGTCTAAAAATCCATTGCATAAGCATTGTCATGTTACACGATGACTTTATATATCCCCCATTTTAAAGACAGATTTAAAATTGGATTTGTAATTGGTTCATAAAACTACAGGCAAAAAATTGATACACATAGTGAAGATATGAACACAGACATAATTTTAAAAATATATATATATATGTATTTTCACATATAACACCAAATTTAAATCTAGAACTCAAAAATCACACAGAACATTTTAACAAAAGATAAGACCATCAAACAAAGCTCTACAATTTTCAGATACCCAGTATTACATACATGGTATTCTATGAGGAAAGATCAATTAAATTTGTAATAAATTAGAAATACATTACTATTTGTCTAGAAATTAATAAAGAATTTCTAATTAATTCAAGTATAAGAAAAATATAATTGAAAATTTAAAGTTCAAATATGAAAATACTAGGCCAAAATAAATATTATTAGAAAATAAATTGGAATTAAATTACAGTAGAGATGAAAGTTACAATAAAATAAAGCAACAATTAATCTTATATCTATGTATTGAATACCTAATCTAGATTGATAGTTTCTGGAAAAATTTAACAATACTAAATCAAAAAGAAAGCTTGATTACTCTTGTATACATGAAACAGAAAAATCAGCAGTTTTACATATAGAAAGCTTATGAAAGAAATTGAAGACACAAAGAAATGGAAAAACATTCCATGGTCATGGATTGGAAGAACACGTAATGTTAAAAATGCAATCTACACATTCAATGCAACCCCTACCAAAATAACACCAGCATTCTTCACAGAGCTAGAACAAACAATTCTAAACTTTATATGGAACCAGAAAAGACCCCAAATAGCCAAAGCGATCTTAAAAGAGAAAACCAAAGCTGGAGGCATCAGCATTCCACACTTCAAGCTGTATTACAAAGCTGTAATCATGAAAAGAGTATGGTACTGGCAGAAACAAAACAAAACAAAAGAAAACAGACAAATAGATCAATGGAACAGAATAGAGAACCCAGGTATGGACATGGAAATGTATGGACAACTAATCTTCAACAAAGCAGGAAAGATATCCAATGGAATAAAAGGCAATCTCTTCAGCAAATGGTGTTGGGAAACTGGACAGCAACAAGCAGGAGAATGAACCTGGACCACTTTCTTACTTACACCATACACAAAAATAAATTCACAATGGATGAAAGATTTAAATGTAAGACAGGAAACCATCAAAATCCTAGCAGAGAACACAAGCAGCAACCTTTTTGACCTCAGCCACAGCAACTTTCTACTTGGCATGTCTCTGCAGGCAAGGGGAACAAAAGCAAAAATGTATTTTTGGGACCTCATCAAGATAAAAAGCTTCTGCACAGCAAAGGAAACAATAAACAAACTAAAAGGCAACTGACAGAATGGGAGAATGTATTTGAAGATGACATATCAGATAAAGCATTAATACTTAAACTCTATAAATAAGTTATTAAACTCAACACTCAAAAAACAAATAATCCAATGAAGAAATGGGTAAAAGATATGAACAGATACTTTCGAAAGAAGACATCCAAATGTTTAACAGACACATGAAAAGATGCTCAACATTACTCATCATCAGGGAAATACAAATCAAAACCACAAAGTGAAACCACCTCATTTGTCAGAACGGCTAAAATTAACAACTCAGGAAACAGTGGATGTTGCCAAGAATGCAGAGAAAGGGGAATTCTTTTCCATGGCTGGTGGGAATGCAAACTGGTACAGGCACTCTGGAAACAATATGGAGGTTTCTCAAAAAACTAAAAATAGAACTACCTTAGGACCAAGCATTTGCACTACTAGAAAATTATCCAAAGGTTATTAAAATGCTGATTCAAAGGGGCATATGCACTCCATAATTTCCCTTGAGCTATGAACAGTGGAATGACCCTTACTCATAAAAGATTTGCCTTTACATGTACAATTCTGTTTCTACCGTTGGTTAGTCCAAGAGGTTCATACAGCTCAACATGTAAATCAGCTAACCAAAAATCATGCCCTAGCTATTCAAGAAATCATAAAACTAGACACAAAGTAAATACACTCAAAGAGGGGGGCGCCTGGGTGGCTTAGTCGGTTAAGCGTTTGACTTTTGCTTAGGTCATGATCTTGCGGTTTGTGGGTTCCAGCCTCACATCAGGCTCCATGCTGACTGCCAGCTCAGAGCCTGGGGCCTGTTACAGAGTCTGTGTCTCCCTCTCTCTCTGACCCTCCCCTGCTCACGCTCTCTCTCTCTCTCTCTCTCCTAGAAATAAATAAAAATATTAAAAAAAAAAACAAAGAGGCTATTCTATGTATTGGAAATGAACTAAACTCTTTGAAGCTATGGTTGGCTCTCTGGTGCCATAAAGAATATAACTAGACAATCAAGTCTTCCCGGAGACAAAGAGCCTAACTTAGGGAGAAGGAACAGATAAGGGCAGAACATAAGTTACCACATATACCTTTGCTAACTGATGATGTATAGCAGCCCTTTCCCTAAGACCTACATTCCACAAACACCTCCCCTTACCCTGGCAGCTGTGATGAGGATGGATAAGAGGATCTACAAATCTATGACTTAATCTTAGTGTTATTAAAATGTGAACACCCTGTTATTTTCTTAGTTACTCAACCTCACTATAATTGGGGCAGTTCTACAAGAATACTTCTGTAAAACCTGTTTCTGTACATTTTCCAAAAACATATCACAGAGAACTATCCATTGTAAACATTCGATTTTCTGATGCCATGTTAATGTTTGACCTATAAATAAAGACACCAAAACTGACAGGACAGAGATGCCTGGCTGGTGATCAGAAAGATTCTCGGAGCTCTCTCACTCCTTCCCTCACTGACACCATCCATCCTTCAGGGACCCCTGGATCCAGCCGGAGCTGGACTCCAGCAACGGGCATTAAGGAGGAAACTTGTTGGATTGAGTACTGGGTGTTATATGTAGTGACGAATCACTAAACTCTACTCCTGAAAAAAAAAAAAAAATTCAGGTACATCTATATTTTATAGCCATTTCTTTGTTTCAAAAGAATTTTTTTATTGTATAAATTAACACAAGTAACCTTTATTTTAATATCTTTTATTTTATACAAAAAACAATGATAAAAATACCTCTAAATAAACCAAGTTGCATATATAAACCTACAGTCTTTCCTCACAGGAAGTTAGTATTCAGTTTCTTGTGAACCACCTAGAAATATCCAAAGCATATAATCTTATCTTTCAAACAACTTTTAATTATATGAGCATTATATATACTCTTTATATGTATATGTGTGTATACTTTTCTATTTTCTTAGAATATGTTTTACATATTTCAATATCAGTATAAAAGTACAGGAATCCTATTTGTTTCAATCCCTAATATTACAACTATAGGTATTACAATTTTTAAGCCAGACTATGACTACAAAACCGTTAGGTCCATTCTAGGATATTACTACCAGCGAATAATAGTAAAATGACAAAAATTTTACATGATAATTTTCAATCATGTTTCTAAATATAATTGTAGATTATATAAATGAAATGGCCACATAAAAATATGTACATTTAAAAAAATCTGATATTGTCAAATTGCACTCAAAATGATTGTTTCCTTCTTTCATTCTCTTTTTTTCCCCAGCAGAATATATGTACAAGGAATTAAAAACTTTCACATCTGTGGTAATAAAAACAAAACAGTATGCCTTCAATTTTTATTCTTCATTCTTTTACTCAGGATTTGATTTTCCTAAGAAACTTATTCATATGCTGCATATTTTTTTTTCAGTAAATTGTATACTACTACATTTGTCCATTTTTTTTATTGTTTTGGGATTTGTAATAAAATGAAAGAATTCATCAAACATCAACAAAATAACCCCTTTACCATAAAAAATGTGATTAATGTCATAAAAGAGTAGGAATTTTTTTTTTCTACAATCTCAAAAAAAGAGGAAGTTAATATACACCAGAATATCTATTCAGAAGAAGTAGAGATATCACTGTGGTCTTGAAAAATACATTTGATTTGCATATTGGAGAATAAGACTATCAAATGTGTGTTTTGCAGCTGCAAAGTCCCTAAGGGTGTACTTTGGCTCTTCCTAAAACATCATATACTGGACCATGCTGTATACTGTGTTATAGCTTTAAAATAATTGGAAGAGTTCTGGTTAAGATGGTGATGTAGGAAGACCCTGAACTCACCTCCTCCATGCAACACACCAAATTACACCTATTAATAGAACAATTCCTCTTGAAGAACAAGCTGTTCCTCTTGACTGAACAGCTAGTGAACAACCAAAAATGTAGAAAACATCATCAGAATAGCAAGAGAGACAGAGACATGGCTATGGTTTAAAAGAGAAATGAGTATATACAACCCAACTCCAGCCAGTCAGCAAAAATCACCAAACACAAATAATTGGCAAGAGAGACACCATGCATAAGACTGCTTCTTCCAATTTAAGAGAAGTGGTCATTTCACCTAATCTATAGAAACAGACACAGAAAGTAAAGCAAAATTAGGAGACAGAAGTATATGCCTCAAAAAAAAAGAAAGAAAGAAAGAAAGAAAGAAAGAAAGAAAGAAAGAAAGAAAAGAAAAGAAAAGAAAAGCAAAAAACAAAAACAAAACAAAAACAAGTAAAAACTTCAGAAAAAGAACTAAATGAAACAGAGATAATCAATATGTCTGATAAAGAATTTAAAGTTATGGTCATAAAGATACTGGGCTGGGGGAAAGTGGAAGAACTCAGTGAGACTTTAATAAAAAGAGAAAATTTAAAAGTACCAATCATAATTGAAGAATACAATAACTGGAAAAAAAAAAACCTAGAGGGAATCAATAGTAGATCAGCTGATTCAGAAGAATGAATCAGCAAACTTAAGACAAGGTAGTGGAAAGCAAATGACTGAGCAGCAAAAAGAAAGAATAGATTAAGAGATAGCTTGGAAAACATTAAGTGAACAAACATTCACATTATAGGAGTCCCAGAAGAAGATTAGAGAAAGGTATTGAAAATTTATTTTAAGAATTAATAAATGGGACACCTGGGTGAGTCAGTGAGTTAAGCATCTGACTCTATTTTGGCTCAGGTCATGATCTCACAGTTCTTAAATTTGAGCCTTGTGTTGGGATCCATAATGACAGCATGGAGCCTGCTTGGGATTCTCTCTCTCTCTCTCTCTCTCTCTCTCTCTCTCTCTCTCTCTGTCCCTCCTCCACCAGTCTTTGTTTTCTCTCTTTTTATCTCTCACTCTCAAAACAAATAAACAAACTTTGAAAAAAGATAAAAATTCAAAACCTTACCACCCTAGGAGGGTGGGATAAATGACATCCAGGTTCAAGAAGCACAGAGAGTTTCGAACAAGATTAACCCAAGGATATCCACACAATAGCACATGATAATTAAAATAGGTTAATGATATAGAGAGAATCTTAAGAGAGATTCAAAAAATTACCTACATGGGAAAACATATAAAGCTATCAACCAATTTTTCAGCAGAAAGCCAGTAAGGAGCAGCATGGTATTTTCAAAGTGCTAAAAGTGGGTGGGTTGGGGGACACAAAAAAACAACCTGCAATCAAGAATACTCTACCCAGGAAGATTATCATTAGATTTGAAGGAGAAAGTCTGAAGACTTTCAGAGATAAATGAGTTTATCACCCTACATCAGCCTTATAGGAAATGTTAAAGGAAGTTCTTTAAATGGAAAAGAAATGAACATTATTAGACTTAAGAAAACTATGAATAAAAAGATTTAAAATATGACAATACATACAAAAAGTGGAGAAAGGAGTAAAAAGGGGAAGGGAAAGAGAAAAAAAAGAAAGATGATTTTTTTTAAAGAATGCATTTGAACTTAATATATTCTTAATTAGACCATCAAACTAATATGAATTGCTATATAACTTAGGATGTTATATATGAGATGTATAACAACCCTAAATCTATTATAGATATACAAATAAAAAGAGTAAGAAAGCCATAGAAAACACTATAGATGTTCATTGATCACAAGGAAAGAGAGCAAGAGAAGAAGAAATGAACAAAGAAATACAAAAGGAAAGAATAATAATTTAATAAAGGCAATAAGTAAATAGCTATCAATAATTACTTTATATAGTAATACATTCTATGAGGGCAGCATCACTCTGAAACAAACAAACAAAATAAACAGACAGATACCATGAAAAAGATAACTATAGGGGCAATTGGGTGACTCAGTTGGTTAAGCATCCGACTTCAGTTCAGGTCATGATCTAGCGGTTTGTGAACTTGAGCCCCATGTTGAGGTCTGTGCTGACAGCTTAGAGCATGGAGCCTGCTTTGGATTCTGTGTTCTCCTGTCTCTCCCCCTTCCCTGCTCATGCTGTGTTTTTCTGTCTCAGAAATAAATAAACAATAAACTTTTATTTAAAAAAGGAAAACTATAGGTCAATATCCCTCATAAACATAGTAAACATCCTCAACAAAATTGCAAACCACCTACAGTATATTAAAAAGGTCATTCATCAAGAGCAGGTGGGATTTATTTCTGAGATGCAAGGATGGCTTAATATTTGCAAATCAATCAATGCCATACACCATATCAACAAAATAAAGAATAAAAATTATAAGGCCTCATTAGATGAAGAAAAACAGCACTTAACAAGATTCAACATCCATTCATGATAAAAACATTCAACGAAGTGTTATTAGACAGAACACAATTCAACATAATAAAGGCCACATATGTAAACCCCATAGCTAACATCTTATTCAATGGTGAAAACCTGAGAGCTTTCTTGTTCAGGTCAGGGACAAGATGAGAATGTCCAGCCTGGCCATTTTTATCCAACATTGTCATGGAAGTCCTAGCCACAGAAATCAGAAAAGGAAAGGAAATAAGAAGTACCTATATTGGTAGGGAAGGATTTACATTTTCACTAATTGTCAACAACTTGATACTGGACATAGAAAATTCTGAGGACTCTACCAAAAAACTACTAGAATTGAAAAGGGAATTCACAAAAGGGACAGGATACAAAATTAATATCCAGAAATAGGCAGCATTTCTATACAGTAACAATGGGGTCACATAAAGAGAAATTTAAAAGATGAAAACAAAAATAAAATAAAAAAAAAAACAATTGCACCAAAAAGAATAAAATAGCTAGGAATGATTTTAACCTAGCTATTTCACCTAAGAGGTGAAAGACCTGTACTCTGAAAAGTATAAAACACCAGTGAAAGAAATTGAAGATGACACAAACAAATGGAAAGATATTCCATGCTCATGGATTAGAAGAAATAATATTGTATTACCTAAAGCAATCTACACATTCAATACAATCCTTGTTAAAATACCAATAGCATTGGGCCCCTGGATTTCTCAGTTGGTTGAGCATCCAACTTCAACTCAGGCCATGATCTGATGGCTCATGAGTTCGAGTACCACCTCAGGCTCACTGCTGTCAGCACAGGGCCTGTGTTGCCCCCCCCCCCCCCCCGCTTTTTGCCCTGTCCCTGTTCATGCCCTGTCTCTCTCTGTCTCAAAAATAAATAAAACATTAAAAAAAAAAAAGCATTTTCTACAAAACTAGAACAAATAATACTAAAACTTGTATGGAACCACAAAGACCCTGAATAGCCAAAATAATCCTGAGAAAGAATGAAAGTCGAGGTATCACAATTCCAGATTTCAAGATCTACTACAGAGCTGTAGTAATCTATGAGTAATGCTCTGGCACAAGAATAGACACATAGGTCAATGGAACAAAGTAGAGGCCCCAGAAATAAATCTTAATCTATGACAAAGGAGGCAAGAATATACAAGAGAGAGAAGACAGTCTTTTCAATAAATGCTTTTGGGTAAAATGTACAGCTATATGTAAAGGGCTGAAACTGGACTACATTCTAACACCATAGACAGAAATAAACTCAAAATGGATTAGAGACCTAACTGTGAGATCTGAAACCATAAAAATCCTAGAAGAGAACACAGGCAGAAATTTCTCTGATATCAGCATGGAAACATTTTTCTAGATATGTCTTCTGTGGCAAGGGAAACAAAAAATAAACCATCAGTACTACTATAAAATAAAAACATTTTGCACAGCAAAGTAAACTATTGAGAAAACAAAGGGAGACCTTGTTATTTGAGACAATATGGATGGACCTAGGGATATTATGTTACGTGAAATAAGACTGAAAGAGAAATACCATGATCCCAGTCATAAATGTAGTCTTAAAAAATGAATAAACAAAAACAATTAGAACTATAAATACAGAGAATTGCTGGTTTCCAGAAAGGAGGGGTGGAGAGTTGGGCAAAAAGGGTGAAGATGAGAGGGAGATGCAGGCTTTCATTTATGGAATGAACCTTCTCCTACATCAGAGAAGATAACTACAAATGGTATATCCTGTAAGGTATTAATATACAAAAATATATAAAGAACTTAATACAACTCAATACCAAAACCAGTCATCTGATTTAGAAATGGGCAGATGACCTGAATAGACAGTTTTTAAGAAAAACATAGATGGCCAACAGATATATAAAACGATATTAAACATCACCTATATCAGAGAAATGCAAATCAGATCCACAATGAGATATTACCTTATACTTGTTAGAATGGCTAAAATCAAGAAACAATACAAAAACTATTGATAAGGATTTGGGGAAAAAGAAACCCTCATGCACTTTTGGTGGGACTTTAAACTGGTACAGACATTATGAGAAATAATACAGAGGTTCCTCAAAAAATTAAAGTTAGAAATACCATATGATCCAATAATTCCACCACTAGATATTTACCCAGGGAAAATAAAAGCACTAACTTAAAAGATACATGCATTTCTATGTTTATTGCAGTATTACTTACAATAGCCAAGACATGAAAGCAACTTAAGTGTCCATCAGTATATGAATGGATAAAGAAAATATGGTACACACACACACACACACACACACACACACACACACTAGCATAATACACACAGCCATATAAAATGAGACCTTGTCATTTGAGACAATATGGATAGACCTAGGGATATTATGTTACGTGAAATAAGACTGAAAGAGAAATACCATGATCCCAGTCATAAATGTAATCTTAAAAAATGAATAAACAAAAACAATTAGAACTATAAATACAGAGAACTGCTGGCTTCCAGAAAAGGGAGGTGGAGAGTTGGGCAAAAAGGGTGAAGATGCAAGGGAAATGCAGGCTTTCATTTATGGAATGAATAAGCCACAGGAATAAAAAGCAGAGAACAAGGAAAACAGTCAATGATATTGTAATAGTGACATTGTAGGACAAATGTAGCTATACTTGTGGTGAACACAGCATAATGTATAAACTTGTCAAATCACTAAGTTGTACACATGAAACTAGTATAACATTGTGTCTCAACTTTACTCTAAACAAACAAACAAATAAATAGAGAAGTAAATAAATAAATAAATACAAAATTAATGAAATTGGAAATTGGGTATTTTTAAAATTAATTTTATTAAAGAGTTTTTTTTAATGTTTATTATTTTAAAAGACAGAGACAGAGCACAAGCAGAGGAGGGGCAGAGAGAGAGGGATACAGAGCTCTGTCAGCACAGAGCCTGAGACAGGGCTCAAACTCAGTAACCACAAGATCATGACCTATGCCAAAGTCAGATGCAACCGATTGAGCCAATTGATTTTAAAAGATTTCAAGAGGGGCACAAATCTGGCTTGGTTGGTAGATCATGACACTCTTGGTCTCAGGGTCATGAGCTCAAGCCTGAAGTTGGGTGTCCAGCTTACTTACAAAACAAAACAAAACAAAAAGAAGAAAAGAAAATAAAAAGAAAAAATGTATAAAATATTACAAAATAATCAAGATAATCACATTATTCTTTAAAATAATTTCTTATAAACATCAAACAGATTAATGGCACCATTATTTTCAAATAATTTAAAATAAATTCTAATCCTGTTTTACATTTAATTCACTTGGTAAATATACTGCATTAAAACTAATCGTGAAGGAAGTATTATTGTAAAAAATACTTTCTACACATATTTTATTTCTTTTGTTAAAATAGTATAGCTTTACAACAAAGAAATAACTTTAATAACTTAAGATAAGTCTATATTTCTGTAATGATAGAACCAGTCAGATTACCTCTTTTATTTTATGAAATCATACAACTCTATGTCTTTTATGCTTAAACTCATAGGACTTGATAATCTAACATTTGCTAGAGAAGAATTTTGCAGACTACTACAAAAGCATTTCATTAGCAATGGTGAAAACATCATAGTAGCTAAGATGTGTTTATAAATTACTTTCTTGAAAAATCCAATGTGCTTTTTCAGATTTAAGGTGAGCTTTTTTCTCTCATTGACTTAAAACTTTTGAATGGCATGTCTCATTTTTGAAATGTCAGTTACTTATCAGATACAGCATACTTCAATAAACTCCCTATACTCATAACAGCATTTTGTCTTAAAAAATAAATATAGTTATAGACAGAAACCTCCTTTGCAATCAATGTTCATTAGGAATAATTCACTAGTGTAATCTAGATTCTTTAATTAACCATGTGTGCGGTACTTCAATACTCTGCTGATCCATTATATAGGAGTACCCATCTTTTTCTTTTAGTCAGTTTCAGGACACAGTTTTTGAGGCTACTTTTGTCTTATTATAAAATATACTTTAAGTGGTTATCTGTGTTCTGGTGCCTGCAATTTCGATCCACTTTATGTCGGAGGCCTGCTCCCACAAGTCCAGGGGTCCCTGAAGGATGGATGGCGTCGGCAAGAGAGAGAGTGAGAGAGCCCCGAGATTCTTTCTGATCACCAGGCAGGCATCTCTGACCTGTCGGTTTTGGTGTCTTTATTTAAAGGCTCAAGAACAACATGAGATCAGAAAAAGGAATTTTTACAATGGGAAGCCTTTTGTGAATTACCTCAATCATAGTGCAGTTGAATTGTACAACTAAGGAAATAACAGGATGTTCTTAATGAAAAAATAGGATGACATATATATGTTAAGTCGTAAATAGTTAGGCTAGGAATTATTCTGTTTGGCTCTCAAGAGGATGAATGTTTTTGAACTGGTTAGTTTGTGAAAACCTATTTGATGCTAAATATGTGAACACCACGGGAGCCCGAAAGGTGTTAGCCTTTTGCTTTTGGGTTATGTGTTAGCTACTCTTTTCTATCCTCATCCCAGCCACCTGTAAGGGAGGATGTTTGCAGATGGTATGCCTTTGGGAAGGGACTGCCATACATCATCAGTTAGAAGAAGCTGTACGTGTTAAGTTTTACCCCTGTTTGTTCCTAAACTCTAAATTAGGCTCTTTGTCTTGGGGCCAGGCTCAATTGTCTTTGATATGCAAGGCCCATAGGAAGAGGCTTTTGACAATCACCCACAGAGCTCTCATCTAAAATCTCTTTTGTAAAGGCAGGAATATGCTTTTCCTTATGTGGTATCTGTGTTCGGAATATGGGTCTGATATGGAATATTGTGAGGCCTGGTCAATACCAGCAGGCTCATTTCTAATATAAGCCAGTAGTAGCAGGAGATACCAGTTTTTGTTTCTCACAGCAGGAGCTGCAAACACTGCCATTTCCTTGCTGTGACTACCATCAGAGAGGCCAGTGAGGCTCCCAGCAACTTTAGAATAATGTGTTATCAAATTATTGACAGAACAGTAAATATCTACTTCATCCTAAATCACATTCTCCTCAAACAAGCCCAATCACTGTCTTCTCAATTTTATTTCAGTTGTCATCTTAGTGTTTACTGAGAGATTGTTTGTTTGTTTGTTGTTTTTGGAGAAGGTGTTCTGTTGTCATGGTATTGATATCATTGGAACTGCTATAATCCATGTGTCTTTATTTCTAAGAGAAAAATAAATGAAATTACCAGTGAATTAAATACTTAACAACATACTAA
The DNA here is from genome assembly GCF_003009895.1 of Hyaena hyaena. NCBI lineage: Eukaryota > Metazoa > Chordata > Mammalia > Carnivora > Hyaenidae > Hyaena > Hyaena hyaena. Next base: position 299,914 of record NW_024081171.1, read on the forward strand.
TGTCTCTTGCATGTTTTACTTTTTCTACCAAAGATTTTATCAACTTCATGTATACTATATACATTGCTAACTTTTACTATTTACTATTTATTGTCTATTTCTTTTTGCCATATGTCTGTTCTGTTCTTTCATTATAAAAGAGGAATAAGGTTATATAAGTCTTCATTTACTTTGCTTAAAGACGTATCCCAAGCATACAGATGTGTAGAAATTGAATAAATATGTGATGAATTAATGCAGGAATGCTTGCGGAAAAGGACTCTAGTCTCAGCTGATATATTCAGACTTTCATGATCTTAAATGTCATCAAAATCTATTAGTATATTTGAATATAAATTTATGCAATACTTTGGAGGAGGGATGGGGATTTCAAAGAAAAAAGTTCTTGGCATCTTTTTTCTTACATTAATTAAACAAACAGAAATATGCTCATATAAAGAGAAATTGAAATTTCATTTTATTTGCAAGTGGCATATCTGTGCTTCTCCACTGTTCTTTCTTCTTTTTTCTTTTCTTTTCTTTTTTTTTTTAAGAGCACTAAAATGCTGAGATATGTATTATTCACCAAACTCAAGACATATTCAGGGTAATCTTAAACATTTTCTCCACACTGAATAGAATGTTATACTCTCGATAGATTTTATAGTTTTCAATTTTCTTTCACAAGTCCTAAGTAATCTCCATTTCTCAAAGCCTAATGTATTTCAATGTATGCCATGTGTAACTCAATTTCTCTCTCTTCAGAATTGCTGAAGTCTACTTAAATCCCAATATCTTCGCAACTGCTAGAAATTTTTCTTCAATCTGGCTATCATTGATGCTCACAATATCAACCCTGATAGGATAATATGCTTTAGTCAAAATAGGCTGTGACACCCGCCACTGTTGTAATTCCGCTTCAATCTGTTTGTTCCCCCTTTTTATTTCTATTTTAATTGTATCAGCTATATAAAGTAGATAAAAGTTTGTAGAGAAAACCTTTTAAGTTTGTTAGTATCTAAAACTACTCTCCACCGATAGTCTTTGCTAAAGCATAACCCTTAGTTCTTATGTTTTGACTTTAATATAGGAAATAAACCAGATAAGGGAAGAATCCTGAGGTGTAAGAACAAATAGAAATTTTAGATTTTCATTGTTTTATATAAAACGAAACAATACATTTAACTCATATGTTAAGCAATTATCATTTCAAGCAGATCTTAGTATGTATTTGAATATTGAATTAGACTGAAATTAAACTTTATTTTCAAAATATAATTATTTAGGCATTAGAAAAAAAGTATCATCTCTTATTTTGCTACCTAGTCCTCTCTGCCAGATTTGAAGAACCCTTAATGAAGAGGATAAATACTTCAGGGAATATTCTAGAAAAAATTAGTAAAAGAGTTATTTACTAATTAACTTGAATTATACTTTATTTAAAATATTAAGTTCAAGGGTACCTGGGTGGCTCAGTCAATAAAGCATCTGACTTCAGCTCAGGTCACAATGTCATGGTTTATGAGTTTGAGCCCTTCATTGGGCTCTGTGCTGACAGCTCAGAGCTTGGAGCCTGCTTCAGAATCTGTCTCTCTCTCTCTCTCTCTCTCTCTCTGCCCCTCTCCCTTTTCCACTCTGTCTCTGTCTCTCTCTTTCAAAAATAAACACTACTACTACTATTACTACTATTACTACTACTAAAGACTACCTGTACCTATAAATTAGCAAGTTCTCTAGTCTTACTTTTTTCTTATTTTCATCTTTCAGATATGCTTTTGGCATTCTTTCATTTTAGCATTTCTATTTTTTTAAAAAAGTTTTGCCTCTTTCAAACAGATTACAGTTACATTTTGCTATGTGAGCTCAATTAAAAGTATCTTAAAAGAGCAATTTTTTAGTTGTGACCTACAGAAATTCATGTATATTTATATATTGATAAATTTGTTCTTCACTCAGTCATACTATTTTATAATTATGTATACTGTAGTATATGTGCTTTGTTTCTTTCCTTACCAGATGTGTATTTTTTCTCTTTTATTAAAATAAAGATATTTAAGAAGGTTTGTATTTCTGTTCCAGTGTTCCAGTTACCTCTGCAATTGTACCTTAAGACCCTAAGTTCTCTGTTTTGTGTTTAACTATTTTATCTATTTTTAAATGGTAGACTTTAAATGTCACCTATTTCCTATACAGAAACAATGAAATTAATCTTACTCCCTGTTTTTCTCTCCATTATCCTTGTTTTTTAGTTACATTATTTTGTCATAGCATACACATTTGTGCATTAGTCTTACATCCCCATCACCATCTTTTATTTAGTCTGAGATATACTAACACATAAATATTAAGTGCTCACAACAGTCCTTTTGTGAACGTTTTCCTGGTACTGTCTTGGTTGGATAAAGAGCAGTCTGCGGTAGATTTCTCAAGAAAGTCTTATGGGGACAGAATTCCTTATGCTGCCATTATAATTATTTTATTCTTGTATGTTATTTGACTTTTGCCTAAGTGCTTGCGGATTGCCTTTACTTTAAAGTCTAATATTTTCTTTCTTTCCTAGGATATATACAGTAGATGACTGTTCTAAGATAATATTTCCAAGTGACTCTTGGGTCTTTTCAATGTTAAGATTCAAGTCTTTCATATCTGGAAAGTTTTATTGGAATATAGTTTCAGATATTAGTTCTGTTTTATTGGTTAGTTTTTGCTCCCCCTCCCAGCCTTTCCCAGGGACATCAATTATACAACTGCTTTTCCTTCTTTGTCTATTTTCCTTTCCTACCTAGTTTTCAGGAATGTATAACTGTTTCTTCATCTCACTTCATTCTTTCTCTTTTATCCAATATACCTCATAAAATTTTAATTCCTCCTCAGTCACCTTATTATTTAGTTTTTATTTTGAGTTGTTTATCCCTTTCATTGTTGTCTGAGTTCAAAAGCTTTCATTTGGGGAAGTAGTTTGATTATTTCTGTTCTGAATTTAAAGTAATAATTCCCATAAGAGTGTGTTCTACACACCACAAATGCTGGCCTAAGTATACTCAGTGTAAAGTTTTACCTTACAGTGTTTTTATGGTTCATTATAGACTTTGGCAAAAAGATTTTCATCAGATACAGTATGCTAATATCCTATTCTGATTTTTTTTATAAGAAATTAGTGTATAGTTTTTTCAATTTTTTTCCATCCTGGATCTATGGTGATTTAATATATTCTTAGTTCAATATTAACTTTGAATCCATGTAACAAAATGTAGATTCATACAGGGCTTTTCTTTTTGGTAATGAAGGAAAGCATTTTGTTTCCTAAAAAAATTTGTTTTCTTTTATCTTACTGGACCCATATATTCAATATGCTTTATGGAGTTGCTGCAGTCCCTAAGTCTAATTAATGATCCAATACTTTTCTTTCTTTCTTCTTTTTAGCTTTATAATTTTCCATAATTTTATCACTTCTTAATTCATCTGATTCTTTCATCCTTGTGGGAATTACATCCAGTCAGTTTTGCATCTCTGGTTATAGAACTTTTAATTTTGGCCTAGCTTTAGGCCTTTTATCTCTGTGGTAAGGAGTTTTCTGGTAACTTCAATGCTTTTCACAAGCCCAGCTAGTATCCTTATGATTATTGTTTTAAATTGTAGATCAAGTATATTACTTATATCTGTTTTGATTAGATCTCTGGCCTTTTCTTGTTCTTTCTTTTGTTTTGGGATGAATTTGTCCATCTTGGATTTTGTCTAGGTCTCTGTCTCTTCTGTGTTAGGAAAGGCTGTTATGTTTCCTGTTCCTAACAGTAATACTTTTATTTAGAAGAGGTCATAAACTGTCTAAGGCATGGTGCTTCAGGAAGGTTTCTTGTGTATGCTGTGTGAGCTCTGCTACTATGTTTTGGCTGCTCTTACCCTCAGGTCAGTCCTTTGCAGAGTTTCTCCTTGCCTACAGTGGAGAATGTTTTGACCTTGTCCAGTGAGTGGTGAGGTTTAATTAGGTGTGCTCTCGTCTGCTTGTTAAAAGAGGCCTGATCCTATTTCCACTAGGACTGGAGCTTCGCAATACTCTACGGTAAGTAGATGTGGTGTGTTCAGGTGGTTTGTGCTAGTCTTTTGGGACTAATAAGGGTAATAATTGATAAGGAGCCTCTTGCTCTGGTTTTCAGGCACTCTTGCTCTAGTAAAGAAGCCCCTACGGAACACAGAATGGCAGGACTTGGTTTAGGCAGCTCAGGCCTCCACTGTGGGTGCCTTGCTGCTCACTAAAGTCAGTTGGTGCTGATAGATGGGGAAGAAAAATGGCACCTGCCCTCTCCTTCCTCCCCGGAGAAGGCAGTTTTCACCCATTGCTGTCCTGGAAGCGCTCACAGAAGAGAGAACAATCTTCTCCCATATGTCCCAGACATCCCAGAGAACCTGCCTTCACTCTTTGTCCAAACCATCTGCTCAGACAGCAGTGTAGTGTACATGTGTTTTATCTCAGACTGGTCAAGTGAGTTTCAAAACTGCAAACAGATTGTTCATTGGGATTTGATGTTTCCTCTTTATTATTTAGGTTATTTTGAGTTTGGACAGTCTTCATCTTCAGGTTATGAGGAGACAGTAATTTTTACAGTTTTATTCCCTCTTCTTATTTTCCAATGTTTGAAGGAAATAATAAAAGATTATTATTTTTTTCTTCTGTGTAAATGTGGAAATGGAATGTTTATATGTACTATTAATAGGAAAGCTATATTCTTTGAAAATAAACAAGTAATTAGAGTTGATGTGTAACTTCTTTTATTCAAGGAAATGGTATTATTATTAATAGACTTCCATATATAAATGTGGAAATTGGAGTTCCACATATACCTTAGGAATAATGACAAATTTTGAGTAGTGGAACAATAATAAAAATATTTGATGCATTATCATAATATTTAGGTTGACTATCTTCATGGTGATGAAATTTCTCAAAATGAAATTCTTGCTACTTCAAGGCCTCTGGATTTTCTGGGCTCTAAGAAATACTTGATCATTTAACATAGCATGATTTCTCCAAGTGTTTCTTTTTTTTTTAAATCTTAGTTTACATGTGAAGGCTACCTGTTTTTTTGTGATTTTGTTTGTTTATTTGTCTTTTTATTTTAAAATATGACAGTTTCATTAGTGTGCAAATTAAAACATTACAAATTAAATTACACATAATTACAAAATGATTATTAATTAAATTATTACTTACAATTCATAAATAGAAGAGAAAAAATACCTCATTATATACATATATGGTTAGTTAATAAAAACTTGATGGCTGATTGGGGAAATAATAAAGGGATATTTTTCTCTTCTATCATAGAAGCAAGAAAGGGAAATATGTTGTAAAATATGCAGGCAAGGAAATAAGGGTTAAATGAAAAATATTAAAAATATTTTGAAGGTCTTAATAATGAAAATTATACTCTTGAATTATATTAATATAATTAATTACATGCAAAATGTACACAACACTATAACAAGCGTTTAATTCTCAAGAATACCTTTATAAATTATAGAATAATTATAATCCTGTATAAATGAACAGACAGCCAAAGGGGGGGGTAAGGGAATTTCCCCCACTTTACAAAACTAAAAAAATTATGGAGCCAGATTTTTAAAACCAAAACTCATGTTATAAAGAACCTTCAATTTCTAATTCTCTATGTCTTCAGTTTACCAAAACATTTTATCTAGAATCTAAATTGGAGAGCATTGTGTTTGGGTTACTTGACATTTAGAAAGATGAACACTTTTCTGGACAATACTCTTAATGCTTACTGTTTAGAGAACAAATAAAATATAATTTTTTGTTTAACATAAACTAATTTCAGTTAAAACAGATATTATTCTTCAAAACCATGCATTAATATAATACAATGAAAGTCAAATTTATAAAAACCTTCTGTTTTTAAATGCATATTTCAGAATAATAAGTCTGTTCATATCCCCATGAAGGGGTTTTTCTTCATTTTCACTTCACTATAAGTGGGCATTTATTTATCTTTACCATTTGTTTTTCTTCTTTGTAATTTAATGACCATGAAGAAATAAGTATGAAGGTAACTTTAATAAGAAAAATATATCAGAGCATACACAATTATCTAAGATTTCTACATAAGAATGAATTCTGAATTTATTTTCTTTAAAAATCAATTATTGTGTGGACTTCATAAAAATAATAGTATTTAGCATATATTAATAAAAGCCTCATGTAGCAAAATATAGTAATGATCTTCATTCCAAATATTTCTTATGAATTTGCAGAGTTGTCTTCTTCAATTTACATCATTCTAAATATTTCCTGTCACTATTGTAAATGTAGATTCAAAATTTAACAAGAAGAAATATCTGTTTACTAATGTACACTATTTAAATCCAAAACCATCTGTATATTGTACACTATATACAAGGCACTATCCCTATTGAATGTTCAATATCTGTTTCAAGTTATTAAATGGTGGGTGTATTCATGTGTTTGTGAGAGGGAGGGAGACAGAGACATAGAGACAGAGAGAGAGAGAGACAGAGAGTTTGTATGTGTGTGCTTGTGTGTATATGTATCATTTGACGTTGCCATACTAAGTATTCGCAACTGTACTCTACCAGCTATGATTTGGCTCACACTGTGGAGTCAATTGATGTTTTACAGTTCAATTCACAGATTGTAGAAAGTGCAGCAACTATGATATAAAATAAATCTCATAAATGTAATCTGTGAATTTAGATTTTATGGCATATATATGAAGAGGAAGTATATTTATAAGCAAAATAGGCATTGCATCCCAGTTTTCAAGTTTGACACAGCAATTTCCTCCTTGCTAACTTTAATACATTTTCAGAAGATCTCATACTACCAAATACATTTTTTAAATACTCAATAAAATTATAATTTGTCCCACCATTTTGCTAGATATAATATTGTGACTTGTTAAAAAGTTTGTGGAGATTAGTAGAAGCTTCTATCATGGAACATAAAGTCACATGTATAACTTGCTAAACAAAATCAATGAGAGGATGCAAGTTTATTTAAGAAGCATAGATTATGGGGTTGTTTTACTTTAAAAAATGACAGATGTGAAAATTTTGATATGGAAAAGAAAATCCAGCATTTAGTTATTTTAGTCCTTTGTAAAGGGGAAAGACATGGTATAAAGCTTAACAACACACAATAAGACTACAACTTCTGGCCAAATAAGCACAGGTGTAGTACTTGGGCACAGTCCATTAATGTATAAAATTGGGTACTCTGCCAAGATATTATACTCCAGTGATTTCAATAAATTTTCCTACTAAGTTCCTAAGCCTATTTCACCATTCTATTGCTTTATTTTAAAATGTTAACATTATAACTTTCAACTTTCCAAAAGTTAACTTCCAAAGGTTTTCTATAAGTTAATATTGCACTCATATATATAACCATGCTCTCATAAGTGAACAATATAAAAATATAGTACAATGTATTAAAATATTAATGTTTTACTTAATTTGTTGGTTACATATAACTGTAATAAACAGATATAAAAGATATAGGCATGTTGGTAGGTAGGTAGATAGATATATACAAAATGCATCATACAAGGCCAAACCATTATATTAAATGTTCATATATTTAAAATCCTTTAATCCTCTTAAAAACCTTTTAAGGTAAGTGCTATTGTAGCTAACTGAATAACACGACCCTGGCCCTCCCGAAGACAGTCACATTATAATCCTCAGAACCTGTGATTCTGTTACTTTACATGGCAAAAAGGATTTTGCAGATATAATGAAGTTAAGGATCTTGTGATGGGGTGATTATTTAGGTGGTACAAATGTAATCACAAGGTTATTTAATGAGAAGGGCAAGACAGTGATAGTCAGACAAATAGATATGATGACAAGAGTAGAAGGAGATTTTAAAATGGGGAAAGGGGCCATAAGATAAGGAATACAAGTGGTTTCTAGAAGCTGAAGGGAATTCTCCCACAGAATCTCTAGAAGAACACTGCCAACACTTTGAGTTTGACTTCTAATCTCCAGAACTGTAAGATAGTATGTCTGTGTCTTAATCTAATAAAATTTATGGTAATTGGTTAGAGTAGCAATGGGAAATTAACTTATTTTCTATTTAAACTTATTTTTATGAAAGACTAATGAAGTTATATAACTCACACAAGGTATCGCAACTAATACACAGTAAACAGAATTAGAACCTGTGTCTGACATTTCTAGCCAGACTTTTACATGGAGTCCTGATTTTTTAGAAGTATTAACATTTGTTTTTTAAAAGCTAGATTTAGAACATACTAAAAAGAAAAAAAAAGTTTAATAGAAAAGAGCATACTTCATTAGTTGCAACTTATCATATAGCAAAAAGAACTATGACTATTGAACATCTACTATATGTCTTCTGCTCTGCTAGTTGCTTGGAAAATAACAGACTAAATGGATGACATGACTTACCTGATGATGACCATATGTCTCTCTTGAATATTTACCATTCCCCTCAGGCAATATGAGAGGGAAGGAAAAGTTATAACAGAAAAAAGAACTAATAAACACAACTACCCTAAGTCAAAGTGTCTTTTGCAGGAGGCCTAGTTTTCTGAAAAAAAAAAAGAAAAAGAAAAGATAATGGTAGATGCATAATCGTAATGAACTGGCACATCATTTCAGGTTTATTTAAATATTCTTGAGCTAAGAAACCAAAATTAGTTGATTTTCTTCTGCATAATATCAAACTAGAGTGTTTTCACTATCTGCATAATGTGTAAATAGATAACTATTTTCTTTGGATAAATAAATTTATTGGAATTATACTTCCAACATATGTAAAAGGAGGAAAATTTATTTCATAAATTATGTCAGTCTACAGATCATCTAGTCCTTTAATTTATTTTATCTAGTTATCAAATAAGTGGAAGAATAAAATATATGGGTTTCATTTATGTGGTTTGATACATACTGCGAATCTATAAACATTTATATAGAAATGCTACACACATATGTTAAAGGAATTTTTAACCTTCAAGATTTAACCTACAGAAGGAAAAAAGACAGGAGAGATATTTCTTTCATTAAAATGCTTTTTTAGAAAATACTTTTGTTGATGGTTCTCTGCTCATTGTTTTAATTTGCAGATCCCTTATATGTATGATGAAGATCTTTTCATATGTTTATCACCTGTATATTTTCATTGGTGAGTTTTCGTGACCATTTTTTAATGTAATTGTTTAGTTTCTTACCATTGAGTTTTAACAGTTTCTTTTTTCAAGTTTATTTGGAGAGAGTGAGAGACAGAGCATAGCTGAGGAGAGACAGGGAGAGAGAGAGAGAGAAAGAGAGACAGAGAGAGAGAATTCCAAGCAGGCCACACTTAGCGTGGATCGGGGGCCCAATGTGGGGCTTGCTTTCATGACTAGGAGATCATGACCAGAGCCTATATCAAGAGTCAGATGCTTAACTGCTTAACTGACAGACCCACCCAGGAACCCTGAGTTTTAATAGTTTTTGCATATATTGGATAATAGTTCTTTATCAGTTATGTGTTTTGCAAATATTTCTTCTAGTCTATGGCTTGTCTTTTGACACAGTCTTTTGCAGAGTGGAAGTTTTTAATTTTAAAGAAGTCCAGTTTATCAATTCTTTCTTTTGCAGATCATGTCTTTGATATTGTGTCTAAAAAGGCATATGCATGCCCAAGGTCATCTAGATTTTGTTCTATGTTGTTTTCTAGGAGTTTTATAGGTTTGTGGTTTTTTTTTTTTATTCAGCCTTATGATCGTTTAGAGATAATTTTTGTAAATAGTGTAAGGTTATATCTAGATTTACTTTTTTTGCATGCATGTCCTATGGTAGCACAATGTAGTGAAAAGACGACCTCTATTCCTTCACTCCTTTGTCAAAGATCATAAACTATGTTTATATGGGTTTATTTCTGGGCCCTATTCTGTTCCATTGGTATGTCTCTATATTCTTTTGACAATACCATAATGTCTTGATTACTGTAGATTTACAGATGCTATCGGGAAGATGAATAGGTCATTAGGATAGAGCTCTCATTAATGGGAATAGTGCCTTATAAAAGAGGCAAGATGGTCTTCTGTTGTGTCCCAAGTTACACATATGAGTGAAAACAGGATTTCTGTCTTTCTCTGACTGAGTTATTTCCCTTAGCATAATACCCTCCAGTTCTATGCACATTGTTGCAGGATTTCATTCTTTCTCATTACCAAATAGTATTATATCGTATATATAAAGCATGGGGGGGGGGAAGGAAGGAGGAAAATAGTTTAAACAGAGATGGAAGCAAACTCTAAGAGACTCTTAAATACAGAGAACAAACTGATGGTTGAGAGAGGAGGTGGAGGGGAAAATGGGTATTAACTATTGAGGAGGGCATTTGTTGGGATGAACACTGGGTGTTGTATGTAAGCGATGAATCATAGGAATATACCTCCAAAACCAAGAACACGCTGTATCCACTGTATGTTAGCTAATTAACAATAAATTATATTTAAAAATAAATAAAATTTAAAAAATAATATACAAATGAATAAATAAATAAATAGGCCAGAGAGAACTCTCTATAGTCCTTTTCACCATGTGAACATACAGCAAAAAGTTCACAGTCTGGAAATCAGAAGAGGGCCTTCACCAGAAGAACCTGGTCATGCTGACACCCTAATCTTAGACTTCCAGCCTCCAGAAATGTGAGGAGAAATTTCTGTTTATATACAAAATATCCAGTATGTGGTATTTTGTTACAACAGCTCAAATTGGCTAAGATAGGGATATAATAAATTATCTTCTTTGTAAATATATTATAATAATGTGTATCTAGTTTAGCTTCTTAGGTACACAACTGCCTACAAAGAACACATTTTTTTCCTTAATCTATGTTGTAAAGTATGTAAAGGTCCTGATCAGCTCTGCATGAACTGGGCTAGGTACATCTGTATAAATCTAAGATTTGGTTAGTAGGACTGTTTGGCTCTTGTACTAAGCTACATCCTTCAGTTTGCTTTAACTGGTAATAAAGGTAGTAATTTCATTATTTATATTTACTCTGTTTTAAATTGATCTGAGCAGGTATCACCATATGTGTCTAATAGGTACTGTAACTGGACAACACATGTTGTAAGCCTCCTGTATCCCGTATAGTTTACATGGTGAGGTGTGAAAGTGAGTCTCCTTGTCTGTTTTATTATCTCAAAGAAGAAAGCTTTCAATAATTCGTGTTTGTTCTATGTTTTTAACAGGTACCATTTATCTGATTAACATAATTCCCTATAGTTCTTACTTATTTAGGGCAGGGCCAGCGAACATGGCCAGTTTTCATAAATAAAATTGTGCTGGAACATAACTGTGACTATTTGCCTATTTTCTCAGCTATTTTATTCTATAATCTCTGTATTGAGTAGTTGTGACTGAAACTGTGTGGCCTACAAAATAAAAATATCTATATATTGACCCTCAAGAAAAAATATTTGTTGCTTCTCAATGTAGAGCTTGTATTATACATAAATGTTGAATTTTGTCAAATTATTTATACATCTAGGATTAATCTGGGAATTTGTTGATTTCATTTAATTCTCCAAATTTACTGGCAACAGAGTTGTTCATAAGATCTTCTTATAACTTTATTTTTAGTAGGACTTGTAGCGATACTTTTTAAAAAAAATATTGACAGTGTGGATTTTCTCTATTCTCTCTCTCCCTCTCTCTCTGTCTTATTTTCTTTCCAAATCAGTTCTGCTTATGTCTTTATCAAAGGTATTAGTGTTTTCAAAAAACCAAGACTGATTTTCTTCATTGCATTTATTGTATTTCATTCATTGCTGTCTTAACATGTATTTTTGCTATTTTCTCAGACTTTTTGGCCCTAAAACGTCTTTATTATGCCCTCAATTTGAATTATAGTCTCACCAGGTATGTTTTTTCTTTTCCAGTTCCTGCCTTTGCCTTCCCAATTCTTTGCTCTCTTGGTAGTTCTCTGATATTTCTAAGATGCTTTCCCTGTAATAATCCTGCCTGAATTGTGCTTCTTATATATGTGACTTGATGTTTTAATTGATTTGGGAAATGTTTACTTACCATCTTTTCATATATTGCTTTTGTATCTTTTTGCATCCTTTCTCTTCTAGATGTCTAATAAAATTATGTGAGATATTTTAGAGTGAAATAATATTCCATTGTAGAAAGTGTCCCATCTGTAACCTGGTGCTTTCCCTCTATATAAAATATTCTAGTAATTTATTTTTAGTTTACTAATCTTCTCCTCTTCCATATCTAACATGCTGTTAATCCCATCATTTGAATTCTCCATTTGTTACTGTATTTTTCAGTTCTAACATTTTTATTTGATTTTTTTTAAATTCTACACTTTCTCTTAAAATTCTCTGTGTTGTTTTCAATTTACCGATAACACCAACATATGAATCACTTATGGGATTTTTGTCCTTCCCCTAGCCCCTTATTTCTCAAATTAGGGAATTTGGTCCTGTTTTCCATTATTCTAAGTAATTTTTGATTAAATGCTTGATATATTATATTATATATACTTGAAAAATTATAAGAATAATTTGAGGATTCTACAAGGAAGACTTACTTTTGTTGCTAGATGGCAATTAGGACAGTTATTGGGTATTTAGAAGGCCAGGCTATGGTAGTGAGTTTATAGGAAGACTCCGGTAAATCTAAGTTATGACAGGACATCACTAGATAGTGTGACGTCTCTTGTTCTCTAACACCTTCCTGGTTAGTGTTATCTAACACCTGTCCAGTGGTGAAACTGCTAGTATTAGACTGATAAGGAGCACCCAGTATTCATCTCAACAAGTGCCTTCCTCAACGTCCATCACCCACTTTCCCATTCTTAAAACACAATTTCACAAAATATCAAAACTAGGAGTACAGCCTACTGAAACCTGCTAAGGCCTTCCTATTTTCTTTTATTGAGAAATGAGGTATCAATCTAATTGGAAGCGTTTGCAAATAGTCTATTCTTCTTTTGTCTTCGTTTTTAAGAGGTTCTCTTTGGTTTTTGTGTTACTTATTTTCATGATTACATGTACATCATTTTTTTTTTTTTAGTCTTCTTAGAACTGAGTTTTTTTCTTCAGTAATACTAGAAAAATATCTCAATTAATAATGCTTAGGCTATTTTCTCTTTCATAAATTTCCATGACATCCCTCTGAAATCTAAAAAAAAAATGAAAGTTATATCTTTTTATTCTGATTGTTTAATGTCTTACTCTTTCACATTTACTATGTCTTTGTTTATCTGAATTGATTTCTGGTGAATTAATTCATATCTAATATATAACTGACCAGGTAGCTCTTCAGTTTGGTCTAATGTGTGGTTTAACTCATTCACTGAATTTTTAATTGTATTAATTTTTATGTTGTCAAATTTCTAACCTTTAAAAACTTCTTAGTCATTTTTATCAACCTCTTTATATTTCTCATATATACAATTTTGTTATTTGTTTCTTATAACAAATGATATAGCACTTTTGTTATCATAATTCTAATATTGGAAATATTTTTAGCTTTTTCTCTGCTCACAATTGTTTATTTGGCTTAGTCTCATGATGCTTCCTTCTTTGTGTTGTTATGACTTTTCACTGAATTATTAATTTATGGAAGTGTTTATAGCTGAGTTGAAATTTTAACACTCCAAAAGTGTTTACCTTTGTGGCTGCCAGACAAATGGAAACAGAAACTAGCCTAGATCATGGTAAATTAAAATTGTCTATGCGAATTCCCCATCCTACCACCTTGTATGAGGGCCAGCTTATGATCACGGATTCTTAATGCAGAATTATCCCCCTCAAGCCCATATAAGGTAAAAGTAAGCAAGTTGCTTGCTAATGCCTTCTTTTCGCCTATAAAATTAAGGCATATCTTTTTTGGAGTTTCTGCTTTAAACTGGGATGTGCTATGGGCCTTCTTTCTGACCTAGATACCAGACTTTTTATCACATGTCACCTATGAATCTGCTACTTCTTTATGATGAAGATTCATAGATGGAGTCAGGGTAAAATAGGCATTTACATTTCATCAATTCCCAAGCCTTCCACTTTCATTTCATTTTGGCCTCTTATTTTCTGAGTGTATCAGTGATTAAAAAAATGTTTAGATTCATATTGCATTAAATTTTAATTAACAGATTTGTTCTAAGCATCCAGTGTACCATATAATGTGAAATAAAAAATCACATTCTTTTCTTTTTTATTCAAAAAAATTTTAAATGTTTTTTATTTATTTCTGAGAGAGAGACAGAGAGACAGAGAGACAGAGAGAGAGACAGCGTGAGCAGGGGAGGGTCAGAGAGAGAGGGAGATAAAGAATCTGAAGCAGGCTCCAGGCTCTGAGCTAGCCATCAGCACAGAGCCTGATGCCGGGCTCAAACCCACAAACCGTGTGATCATGACCTGAGCTGAAGTCGGACACATAACCGACTGAGCCACCCAGGCGACTTAATCATATTCTTTTCAAACCCTCCTGTTTTATAGCTCAAATGGGTATAAAAATAAGTGTAAAATTCATGTATGTATTCATATACATATATATGTACATGCATACACACATATTCACAACTTATTTTAATTAAGTCATATGGAGGAGTAATTATAATAATATATTATTTTTCATTACAATTTATAGATGTATATCAAAACTAAATACATAGGAATATGAATGATGAAAAATACTTCAGGGAAAACAAGTATTTGATTGCTATTTCAACATTTCAAAGGATCTAGCATGTCCAACACGCTATTAGAGGTATAAACACCTTATTCAAAACATAAAGCACAAGCTGTTTTGTACTATGCTGAATATTTATTAAATCTTGAATCAAATAGTCTTTACTCTGTGTATCAATAGAATGAAACTCAATATGTTTTTATAATACCCAATAGACTTCCTTATATGGAAAAGTTTATGTCCTCATAACCATATAACTACAAAAGAAAAGTAAATTATACCCAACAGAAAGCTCATGAAAGAAGTGATTATTTTGATACAAGTGTGTCCACATGGAATAGAGATGAATATCTAGACCAATAACTATAGAAACTATTCATTCTATTATGCAAATATTAAATGTGAACAGCTGGTAGAGTGATGAAATTGCCATGCTTGATAGTTAATAGTCAAGTTGTTATATAAACACCTTTCTTAATGTGGGAAAGTAATTTCCTTAAATCAAATGCTTCACTCAACCTTCATAAGACTGTGTCATGTTTTTACAAGCAAAAAGATTATTGTTTTCCTCCATTCCCTATTTAGACCAAAAGATAATTAAACCTGCTCCCATAAATATTTAAAAACAATTTTTCTAGTCATTGTGAAAAGCATGGCATTATACCAATAGTTAGAAAATATAACATTGATAATATAACAGACTTATAAAATATTTTTTTTAATTTTAGAGGCACAAAACAACATTAATGAAATTAAAAATATGACACTTGATAGAGATTTGTAAAAAGGGAAAAAAGGGTAATTGTCATTTGTTGATTGCCTATAGGGTGCTAGGTTTTGTGGAAGAGATTTTAAATACATGATCTAATTGGACCCTTTCAATAGCACTGGAAGTAGATATTGTTATCTTTATGTTATATATGAAGAAAGTCAGCCTCAAAATACAAATGGCCTGAGTAAAGATATACAGCCATAGAATGCCATGCACAAGTTGCCAGCTGTAATCTGTCAACAAAGTCTTCAGTCCTGATTGTTTCATCAAATGAATGATGAATTTGTTTTCCAACAGCATGAGAAAAAGTTACTATAAAAGTGTAATTTTAAGACATATAACTTTTATTTTAAGGTGATTACAGAAATAGTCATATAAATAAGTGATGTATTCGAATAAAATAGAGACATTAAGCCATTTAATATTCAGTAAATAGATCACAATTTGACTCTTGCCATGTGCTAAAAATAGTAATTCTTATATACATGTGTACTTAACAGTTGCAGTGCTGATGTTAAGATTAATGATATTCTTGGTGACATTCTCATCCAATATGAGTAAAAACCAAAATTGGCTTCAATAAATGCATTTTGATTTAAATGGAAAAGCGAAAACCTGAGAATGCAGATTCAAGGTGGTGAAATACACACTGTTTTTCCTCCATATTTTGGTAAATAACAATGAAGAATTTGAGAAGGCAAAATTAAGAGGAAAAAAAGAGGCAAGAGGAGCTAGATGGAGTGGGGAAGGTACAACGGGGATAGAAGAGATTAGAGAAGGAGCAGAGCCCAGCTAATATAAGTCACTTAGATCAACATAAAGCCTTTCAGTTTTATTCTGAAAAAAAGACAGAAGTCCAAAAGTGGAATTCAATCAAATCAGTGACAAATCCTGTCTTCTTTTCAAAGGAACACTCTGAATATTGTAGCATGAATAGAGTGTGAGCATAAACAGCAGAAAAATGGCAGCAAGAACATTTAGAAAGCTTTTATAATAATTAGGCTTCAGAGAAATTAATAGATGTGGAGTTAATCTATATCAGAAATGGGTGGATTCTGAACACATTTTGAAATAGAGTTAACAGGATTTGTTGATGGATTCCATGTGTGAGTAAAAAAAAAGTGTATCAAAGATGACTTCAAATATTTTGGTCTGAGCAAACTGGTGATAATTTTATAAAAAAGTGATCAATTAGAAAATAGAAAAGAATTAGATTTCTCAAATAGTATATGTATTAGTTATATTAGTCATATATAGTCATATTTACATATTTTTCATATAGTCAGAGTCTAGTAAAAAAGCAAAGTAAAAATTGGCATGATCTTGAAAAAACTGATATTTTTGACCTAACAGGTACAAAATATCTTATTTGACAAGAATAATAATATAATACTAGTCAATTATTTGACAAATAGATATATAATACATCTTTACATACATGTGCATACAAATGTAAATTATATATGCCACTTATTGACGTATAGATAGAACACTGAAGGATTACTTATGGTTGTAGAAAATAATTTGTATTTTGCTCAATTTATTGTATTCAAAATCATGCATCATGTTAACTTTAACAAGAAATAAAATTACAGGGACAGAGTTTAAGAAGTTTCAGAGAGTATGATGTGAAAACAAATTGATCAAAAGCCTAAACAAAAGTGAAAACCATAAGATATGAAGCTGAAAACAAGGAATAAAAAATTAGATAAATTGGACTCAATCAAAATTAAAAACTTTTATATCTCAACAGAGATGATCAAGAAAGTGAAAAAAACAGTCCACAGACTCTTACAACTCAACAATGAAAATCTGAATAACCCAACTGATAGTTAAATTATTTGAATAGGTATTCCTCCAAAAAAATACACACATAACCAATAAGCACATGAAAATACACTCAATATCATTAGTCATCAGGGTAATGCACATCAAAACCACAATGAGGTAACACTTCATACCCACTGGCATGGCTTAATTTAAAAAGGCAATATCAAGTGTTAGTGACAATAGGGAGAACTTGGAACACTCATAATTTGCTAGTTAGGATTTAAAATGGTACTGTCACTTTAGAAAACAGCTTGGCAATTCCTCAAATAGTTAAACATAGAATTGCCATATGACCTAGCAATTCTACTCCTAACTATATATGCAAAACATTGAAAGCTTTCATGTGCACAAACCTTTGTACATGAATGTTCAAATCAGAATTTTTTATAATAGCCAAAAAGTGGGAAAACACAGATGACCATCAGTGACAAACAAGGAAATACAAAGTCCTATATCCCTGTAACAGAACATTATTCAGTCATCACAGCAATGGAGTATTGTTACATGTTACAACCTAGATGAAGTGTTTTTTTTTTTTAATTTTTTAATGTTTTATTAATTTTTGAGACAGAGAGAGACAGAGCATGAGCAGGGATGGGGCGGTGGGGGGGGGTGGGGGAAGAATCTGAAGCAGGCTCCAGGCTCTGAGCTGTCAGCACAGAGCCCGACACTGGGCTCAAACTCAAGAACTGTGAGACCATGACCTAGCCGAAGTCGGACACTCAGCTGACTGAGGCCCCCAGGTGCCCCGTTAGATGAAGCTTTAAAAGCAGTGTGAACGAAACCAGACACAAAAGGGCACACGTTTATGATTTTATTTATATGAAATGTCTAAATAGACAAATCTAGAGAGAAATAAGTAAACTAGTGGCTTCATTGGTTGTGGGTGTAGGAAATACAGTTGCTAATGGATTTCTTTAGAAACATGGTTTCTTTGGGGATGATGAAAATATTCTGAAATAATCTAGTGGTATTGGCTGTACAATTCTGTGACTATACTGAAAACAATTAAATTTTGTGCTTTGGAACAGTGAATTTTAAGCCATGCAAACTATATCTCTATAAAAAAGAAAATAAAAAAGAAAATTAAAATAAATCATTTTATATCTTGAAGTTTATGGTTCATTTTAGATCTCCAAATTCTAAAAATGAATGAAGAAATAATGTATAAACTTACATAAAAGAATAGGAAAGAGGCAATTTTATATTTTAAAAAGTGGATATAACCAATAATTCTGCATTGAAAACTCATGTGTTCTTACTGTATGACTCTGAAAATTCTTTAAATTCTCTGGTTTACAGTTTGGTCATGAGAGATATGAAACAATGCCTTACTCACCTGATGGCTATGAAACTGAAAAATCAGGCATGAGAAAGCTCTTGAGAAAAGGTATTTTGTCTCCTTATGGTTGATATGGATTTACAGGTGATTTCAACACATAACATATAGCATGATCAGACCCTGCTAGTTTAGCCACTCCTTGAGTCAAACTTAAGTGCCTCTAAGTTTTCTTTTCAATTCAAAATTACTATACTTTATTTATTTATTTATTTATTTCTGAAAGGGAGAGAGAGAGACAGCGTGAGCAGGGGAGGGTCAGAGAGAGAGGGAGATACAGAATCTGAAACAGGCTCCAGGCTTTGAGCACACAGCACAACGTGGGGATCAAACCCACAAACCATGAGATCATGACCTGAGCCGAAGTCGGATGCTTAACCGACTGAGCCACCCAGGTGCCCCAAATTACTATACTTCTTTAGGAGGACTCACAATAAAAGTTGAAGTCCTTCACTTGAGTTTTAAAGATCATATGTTGCTGGAGTTGGCCCTCGCATGGTTTTCATCCTGGGCACATTATTACACCATGGTATTTTCACACTGCCCTGCTACAAACTACTTCCAGATACCTACCTCTAAATGGACACCACTTCCCGTGTTAATATTTTCCTCCACACTAAAGGGGATACAAGTTACATTCTCCTAAAATTACTTGCCACATTCTTCCCTAGTCACTGGAACACAGGAGTGGGGCTGTAGATTTCTCAGCTTAACAAACATGTAGCCAACATGCCAGTTTCTCTTTCTGGAACATACTATCAGTCTCTTGGAGTTTTCTTAGAGCCTCATTCTCTGATTAATTTTCTTTGATAAATGGACGTATTGTGGAAGCTAGGATGATGCTACTTGGGGGCAACTTGACTTCTTTTTAACTCTCCAAAATTCATGAATGGATTATCTTGCTGGGAGCCGCACTAGCCTCTCTGGATGACAGTCACAGCAAGGAAACAGCAGTGTTTGCACAGCTCCTGCCATGAGAAATGAAAACTGGTATCTCTTTCTGCTATTACTGGCTCATGTTGGAAATAAGCCTGCTGGTATTGACCAGGCCTCACAATATTCCAAATCAGACCGATATTTCACACACAGTATACCTCATAAGGAAAAGCAAATTACTGCCTGTTCCAAAGAGATTTTAGATGAAAGCACTTGCGGATGATTGTCAAAAGGCTCTTCCTATGGGCCTTACAGATCAAAGACAATTGAGTCTGGCCCCAAGACAAAGAGCCTAATTTAGAGTTAAGGAATAGATAAGGGTAGAACTTAAGTTAATACTTACACCTCTTCTAACTAGTGATGTATGGCAGTTCCTTCCCTAAGGCCTACTTTCTGCAAACACCCTCCCTTACACTGGGGGCTGGGATGAGGATAGATAAGAGTAGCTAAAACATAACCCAAAACAAAGGCCAACACATTTAGGGCCTCCATGGTGTTTACACATTCAGCATCAAGTCAAAAAGGTTTCCACAAACAACTTATTAACCAGTTCAAAAACTTTTATCCTCTTGAGAGCCAGACAAAATGATTCCTAGCTTATCTATATACAACTTAGCCTATATACTAATCCTAGCGTTATTAACTTAGAACAAATATGTATGTCATCCTGTTTTTCACTAAGAACATCCTATTATTTCCTTAGTTGTAAGATTTACTCAACCTCACTATGAGTGGAGTAATTCTGCAAGAATATTTCCGAAAAACCTGTTCTTGTACACTTTTCAAAGTATCTTATCAGAAAGAGCTTTCCATTGTAAAAATTCCTTTTTCTGATCTCATGTTATCGTTGGACCTTTAAATAAAGACACCAAAACCTACAGGACAGAGATGCCTGCCTGGTGATCAGAAAGAATCTCGGGCTCTTACTCCCTCTCTCTTGCCAACACCGTCCATCCTTCAGGGACTCCTGGACCTGCTGGAGCCAGCCTCCAACATTATCTGGTCCAAATAATTGGAATCTCTCTTTTAACCTGGATATTTACTGCCTCTTTTCTATTCACTATGTGCCATAATCACCAGTCAAAAGCCTTTACATTATTATTGAAATTATTAATATATAATCCATGTGTTATATAACATATTTTAATATATTACAAACCTAATACATATTTATAAATATACAATTAAATTATTATTATTTGCTATACTGGTAAACTTGTTTCTTCTATATGTACTAAGAGGCTTATTAACTTATCAACTGATAAGTCTGTTGGATCAACAAGCATTTGTTGATATAAAACTTCAGAAAAAATAGTCTTTTTAATAAGCTTAGTTACTTGAACAAGCAGTCAGTGAGAACCCACCTTCCACTACAGAAGTATGTGGATGTGATCTCACAATGCACTTAGGAAAACTTCATGTAGAGAGCTAAATGTGGGACATATGTGGGACATATTCTAGTTATGAAGTATTAAGAATTATTTGTTAGTGTTTTTTTTTTTAATACAGGGACTCCGCTACAGAAATAAAAGAAAATTGACATTGATAAAAGAGAGTATTTTTAAAGCAATATCCAGGTTCTTGAATGTGATTACTTTTGAAATATGTTTTTGCCCAGATGACACTTACTAACTTTAATATTAAATAAAATTTAATAGAAAAAAAAATTATTACATGTCAGATATACCTAAATGTTTTTTTTTTTAAAGAACAATTCAAAAATCATTCACTGAATATCAGGCATAGGGTCACTTGAGAATCTTCCTTTTTCTTGCTGAACCTGTATTATAGAACTGCTTTTTAGAACTGATCTAGTAATTACTGATGTTTCTTAATATAAATCACAGATATTCAATACTGTAAACATATATATATGTATAAATATATATAAACACATATACTTATAATTTGTAATTACATGAAATATATGTTATATATTTGTATTTTACATATAGATACATTTATATGTTATATATATATTTCTTTGGTTATTTCTCAGAAGATAGAAGATTGAACACACTTTTAGAAATGTGTGCATGCAACAATAAGAAGGGGCAGAGACAGGGAGAGAGAAAATCCCAACACAAACCACATGACTTTGGATAGAATATTTTATTTTGAATTCCTGAATAGTTTACATGTGAAATCAATTGAAAAAGAAAAATGTACTATGATTTCAGAGAGAAAAACTGACTTATCTTATAAATATTATGAAGTATCCAGAAAGTTACAGTGATCATTATCCAAATTGCTATTTACCATAATAGACAATGGGCAGATAAATCATAATTCTTTTTATATTTTATCTTTTTAAGTTTATTTATTTACTATGAGAGTGAGAGAGAGACAGCATGAGTAAGGAGGGGCATAGAGAATGAGGATACCAAGCAGGTTCCATGCTGGCAGTGCAGAGCCTGCTACAGGGCTTGATCTCACAAACCTCAAGATCATGATCTGAGTCGAAATCAAGAGTTGCACACTTAACCAACATTCAGGCACCCATTATAACTCTTTTTAATGCTAGAATAGCTTTTATATAATTCCATTTATTATTAGTATGTTTGAGTAAGTGATTGAAAACAGATAGTATTTATTTATTTACTTACTTGTTTATTTATTTATTTAACTTTTTGGGAGGGAAAGGGAGAGAGAGAGAGGTTGGGAGAGTGCAAGCAGGGGAGGAGCAGAGAGAGAGAGGGGAGAGAGAAAATCCCAAGCAGGCTCTGCACCATCAGAGTAGAGCCCAATGTGGGGCTTGAATTCAGGAACCATGATCATGACCTGAGCCAAAATCAAGAGTCAGACCCTTAACTGACTTAGCCACCCAGGCACCCCAACAGATACTATTTAAATAATAGATACTATGTAGATAAATAATAGATAACAGAGTTCATGCCACCTTTTCAGAAAAATGCTTCAAAATCCTTTGAATAATGTATATAAAACTCATATCATGAAATAACTGATACTTTAACAATTTAAATGCCGTTAAGAAGCATCAAATTATTAACCTAAGCATTATAATATTTTCATGCTAAAGTTGTATACAAAATGATGTTTATTCTATAACATAAATTTGTAGCTAATTGTGACTATAGATTAGTATACTTATTAGAGCATATGTATATATGTCTCAATTAAATGTAGAGTTAACTCTTTTAAGAACACAGAGATTTTTCGGGGCACCTGGGTGGCTTAGTCAGTTAAGCTTCCAACTTCAGTTCAGGTCATGATCTCAAGGTTTGTGGGTTCGAGCCCTGTGTCAGGCTCTGTGCTGACAGCTAGCTCAGAGCCTGGAGCCTGTTTCAGATTCTGTATCTCCCTCTCTCTCTGACCCTCCCCTGCTCACGCTGTCTCTCTCTCTNAAAAAAAAAAAAATAATTAATCCTGATAAGGAACACATAAAACTATTTCTTTTTTAAAAATTTTTGGGGCACCTTGGTGGCTCAGACGGTTAGGCGTCAGACTTCAGCTCAGGTCATGATCTCACGGTTTGTGGGTTCGAGCCCCTCGTCGGGTTCTGTGCTGACAGCTAGCTCAGAGCCTGGAGCCTGTTTCAGATTCTGTATCTCCCTCTCTCTCTGACCCTCCCCTGCTCACGCTGTCTCTCTCTCTCTCAGAAATAAACAAATATTTTTCAAAAAGAACACATAGGGATTTTTCAAATTGAAAAATAAAACAAGTGTCTCTACAGAAATTATTTTACTTGGATTCAGTAACATTACTTTTAAATTATTTTGAAAAGTTAGCATCTTGCAAAAGTAAATCCTGAACTTCAACTACAGCTACAATTCATATAGGGTAAGGGTTGTGACAGTTCTAGGAGAATGAAAAAAAGTTAGGTGAAGATTGATTATGGCATGAGCAAGAATTAAGGTATGGGCAGGTCAAGGTAAGAATGATTGCTGATTATGCATAAGCCTAACAGCATCTTACGAATATAGACAAAATGTATTAAGGAAACAACTTTTAGCTCAAGAGTGACTAATATTTTTAGCCTTGGGAGTAAAGCTAATGTCTGAGTTAAAGAGACAGATTGTTAGTGCACTTGTCAGCATAGTCATCCATCTGGAATTGTTTTTTCCCCGTTGTTTTTCAGTTTTTCTAGTAAAATAATTCTCTCTTTGTTGAACAAAATGAAAAGTAACATGCAATTAACATGAATATGCTCCCAGATTATTTTTTGGCATTAGAGTTTTGTCTGACATTTAAGCAAATCACCTAATTAGTCTCTGTCTACATTCATCAATGTGTGAAGCAGATTTTAAAGATTTTATATTCCTTATCACAAAATTGGTAAATTTTAATGTGTTTAATGTTAAAATAGTGTTTCATATTATATAATCTTTATTAAAAGTTTATGTTAATGATAAACTATTTTAAGTTAATTATTGTTTTATTTCTTTATTTATTATTATTATTATTTAAAGAATGTGGTCTGTTGAAGGCTATGGAGTGTTATGCCTGGTGTCAGCAGAGCATCCAGAAGGGTTTGTGGGGTGTGGAAACCAGTCAGCATGGACTGGAGGATTTTTTTTGTTTGTTTGTTTGTTTGTTTGTTTTAAGTTCTACAGCCAAAGTGGGGCTCAAATTCATGACCCTGAGATCAAGAGTTGAATGCTCTACTGAGCCAGGCACCTCCCCTCCCCCCCTTTTGCTGTTGTTGTTGTTGACCAGCAATGCTTATTGAACCACTGGCAAATAATGTAATGTGTACACATAAGTTACATACATTTACTATTTTGTAAAAGAATAAATGAATGGAGCCAAAGTATCTTAAAGACCCAGAAACTGGATTTTTAAAAATGGTTGTATTTTAAGCACAAAGTAGTTGACAAAATGTTATTTGATTTTTTGAATATACTGTGACTAATTTACATAATGGCATATAATTCAACTCTATATTTAATGTCATCTCATAAATGTTAGCATACAACCCACCCATACATACACATGGATGCAAATACAGAAATCTCTCTCATAATGAAAATTTGTGATATGAAATTCTAAGGTGAGGATTCTTACTATTCAATGCTATTCATCAATTTTAAGGAATGTTAATTGAAATATGCAAATTTTGAGTCATTCTGTTTGAGATCAATTCCCCAAATGAGGTTTGGAATTTATGAACAGGAATACAAAGTGGAAAACTCAGCCAGACAAGATGTTTTGTAGGTCTGCCTTTCAAGAAGAAAAGAAATGTGAAATAAACCAAAGCCATAAAACTTGCCACTTTCAGAGTTAGGAAGCTAGATGGAGGAGCCCAGTGAGCATTTCTGCTAAGGGCTAGTTTCTAACAGGGGTGGAATTAACACTAGTTGATTCCATGCTTGGGAGGGAGAATAAAAAAAAAATATTTACGCAGCAATGTACAAGACTGAAACTTAATGCATACCATTAAAAAAACAGTCTTTTAGAAGGTCTGTGAATCTGGAGATGAATGCAGAATGTGACAAAATAATCTAACTGTGTTCAAATGTATAAAGAAGTCTCATTGAAAAGGACAGGGAAACAAGATACTGACCTAAGTAACTTTGGAAATGAGTGGATGTGTAAGAGTAAAGACGAGAAATTACATATATGTACTGTATTGTAGTTGGTTAATATTTCTCATGGGAATACAAGTTAAAGATTTTGAAATCACTATACATATGTTTTGGAACTGAACGATAAAACAAATGAATGGCAGATGGTATTAGCCAGTTTTCTCATAATTAAAGTGGATAGTTATAGATCAGCAAGGGGAAGAAGCTAGAATGATCCATGTGATTATGGATTAAGGTTGGAGATACCAGTTTATTTAGTATAATATAGACATAGCTGATAACACGCAGGGGTTTCCACAGATATGCATATATACACTGGTTGATATATACACAGGTATCTTCCTTCTCTGTCACCTCAGAGAGCCTAAATGCAACCACAGTATCAAATAGCACATCTAGCACCCAGATCTTGGTTTCAAATACAATTTTTCCAATAAAAGAAATCAGGGCTCCTTGGTTAGATGAGTGATTCCATGTTTGAGCAAGAGATAGACACAAGCCTAGAGTATTTTGTAGGGAATGAAAGTAAAGTCCTCAAACAAACAAACAGAGAAAGCAAAACCCCAAGACCTAAGCCCCCTGCCCCCGAAAAAAACAACCAAAATCCTTCAAAACCCAAAAATCCAACCCTACAATGATGGAGATGTCAAAGGGATTTGAGAGATAGCTGGAAAAGCTCCCAATGTGAGCAAGAAAAAAATTTCCATTAACATATATCAATATGAATATTTAAATAAATGAATACATAGAAAAAATACTATGCCAAATAATTAAAAATAATTTATATATATATTCCACCCTCAAGAAGATAGAGCATAACTCCCCACTCAAGTGTGGGTTGCACATAATGGCTTCCCTCCAAAGAGTTGAGTTTACACAAACTGAACAAGACTAACCTTACAGTACCCAAACTGAAAAACGCCATGTGAGCCAAGTGATCAAGGTTAACAAAAGGAGTAATGCCATTTTGATACTATATATTCTTTTTTTTTTTAATGTTTATTACTTTTGAGAAAGAGAGAGACAGAGCACGAGCAGAGGAGGTGTTGAGAGAGAGAGGGAGACACAGAATATGAAGCAGACTCCAGGTTCTGAGCTGTCAGTACAGAGCCCAACACAGCTCAAACCCATGGACCTCAAGATCATGACATGAGCCGAAGTTGGATGCTCAACCAACTGAGGTACCCAGGTGCCCTGACAGAAGATAATAATAATATAAGAAGATAATATATATTCTTAATATGATGTGATAAGAGATGCACTTCGCTTCTGTGGTCTTCTTGTCTAAAACGCAAACTCAGGCAAATCATTCAAAAACCATTAGCCAATGTCAATTTAGGGACATTCCATAAAACACCTAAGCATTACTTCTCAAAACTGTCAAAGTCATCAATAACAAGGAATTTGAGAAATTGTCAAAGCCAGAAAAAGCTTAAGGGGACTTAATAACTTAACTAATGTATTCTGAACAGAATTTTTTTTTCTGCTGCAACAGAAAAAATTAAAACCAAGAGAATTTGAATAAAGAGTGCATTGTGGTTAATCATAATGTATCAATATTGGTTCATTAATTGTGAAAATATATATTATGATGATATGATGTTAATAATATAGGAATACTGTATGTGGGAATAGAGGAACTTCTCTGTACTATCCTTATAATTTTCCTGTAAATGTAAAACAATTCTAAAAGAAATGAAATATTTTAAAGTATATCAGAGAGAGGTGGGGTAGGGAATAATGACAATGATGTAGCCAAAAACATAATTATTATATCAGAGGACTATTTATTGGGCGAAGCAATTCTAGCTATATCCCCTTAGTCCTCCAACCCTGGTATTGGGCAGGAGCATACACACACACATTTCTGTTGCAAGGAGCATGATAACTAAAATATTCAAGTGACACCAGTCACTTGAATTTGAATTAAAACTCATCTCTTTACCACCAAAACCGAAACAAAACAATATGAAAAGACCCCCTAAAAAGTACTTTAAAAGCAAGGTAGTATCTTTTGGAAGAGCTCTCTGCACTAATTTTTTAACAGTAAATTTGTTCGATTTTTCCTAATAGAATGAGGACTGTTTTGTCTATTTTGACAATGAATTTAGAAAGAAAAAAAGGAGTCTTGTGAGTCTTATATTCTGTGAAGTTAAAGAAACATGGCACAGTGGTGATGTCTTCTAAAACATCATATGTAATAACAAAGAGGTGAAAGCTGAGTTTAGGTGAAGATGATGGCTCGGTGGCGGATGTCATGCATAGCAAGGGATGAATGTCCTATGGGTTTATAGTAGATTCTAAGTTAAGTAGGACCCCTAAGTGTATCATGGTTATTTTTTGTTATTGGTATCATGCAATTTTCTGCTTGTAACACTGAAATAATTATGGGGAGTATATTCATTTTGAGCTCTTAGCAAAAGAACATAATAATTGCTTATTTTTACTTGTAGAAAAAAGATCCTTTGAGTCTGGTCATGTTCTTCTTTCCATCTATCTGATTAGCCAATTCAACATCAGTGAACAATGTAGAGATATCTATCTCAGGCAGATGTAATCCTTCAATTTATTTTTAAAGCATGTGGAACCAGCTTCACAGCAACTCATACATTTTGTTGGCAAAACATATCCTCCCAAAGATGACCAGAGAGGTCATACAGTAGAGTACTAAGTAGTATATCTTAGCCAGGTAAATTATTTTGTTTCCCTGAAACAAAGATGTCATTTAGTCTTCCTATCGCTGCATGTTTCTTTTCCTAAAACCTTACTTTATCTTGCTTATATTATAATTTATATTTGAAAGCTGTTGTAAGTCAATGTAATAGAGGGCTGGCTAAAGTCAAACAACTATAAAGAAAATATTTTCCTCCTTATTTTCAGATTTCAGGCTGAATCTTTATCTCTGATAAACAAGTTTACAACTTCACATTAATGACTAGTCAGTGTGCACAAAGCTAATTTTGACATAGGTCCTTTTTTATTTCAGTAATTAAAGTCATTTAAAAGTTTTAATTAGAAAGTATACTTTATGGCCAGTAATAGAGAAAGGAAGATGCCACTCTGAGAGAGATTCTTTTCTACAGTGTTCCTACTGTGTCAGAAAATTACAGTATGTCCATCTTTTAATTTGGCTCAGTAATAATGGATTTCCACCTACACATATAATGTTTCCCATTTTTTAAAAAGCTTAATGCTTCAGTGGAAATATGTGATATGCTGCTGTGATAGTGTTTTGCTATAAAATAGTATTACGTTGGTATAGAGAAGCCCAGGAAATGTTAGAACAGGGGGAGGCCAGGAAACTGTCCACAGTTCTATTGTAGTTAAGGTACAGTCAGAATTGTGTGATGCCAGGGTTTTGTCTTTTAACAGCAGCAGTTGGCTAATTACTTTTTGAGATCTGTTTACTCTAGTTTTTCTGAATGGGCAATTTAGTTTTCTATTAACTATTTGGAAACTACATTGCTTAAATTTTTTTTTTTTTTTATGTCTGTCTTTTCCTGAATATCAGACTCTTAACTCTTCTTTGGAGCATCTTAAAACAATGTATAGTCAATTTACATATTAGGAAAAAGAGAGGAAGCGGGAAACAAACATATATGACAACTATTCTAGCATTTCAGACAAAATTAGAAAATTGAGATAGTAATTTCAACAGTATCTCATTGTCTTCACCCCCTCTGAATATTCTTAGATATTTCTCATAGACAAGTATTTGTCATACTCTTTCTGAGGGCCTTGGACAAAAACTTAAACCATTTTAACTATGTAAATCCTGGGGCACCTGGGTGGCTCATATGGTTAAGCATCTGACTTCAGCGCAGGTCATGATCTCACTATTGGTGAGTTTAAGCCCTTCATCCAGCTCTGTGCTGACAGCTCAGAGCCTGAAGCCTGCTTTGGATTCTGTGTCTCCCTCTCTCTCTACCCCTCCCACTCTCTTGCTCGCTCTCTCTCTCTCAAAAATAAATAAATATTAAAAATAAATAAATAAATTGTGTAAATCTTTTGACTCAGCAAATATTTTGTATTAATCTATCCCTAGCAAAGATCCATTGATAAGTTTAAAATTTTAAGGAAACAACTAAACCTAAGAAACATCTTAATTTTTTTTATGTTTTTTATTTATTTCTGAGAGAGAGAGAGAGACATCGTGAGCAGGGGAGGGTCAGAGAGAGAGGGAGAAACAGAATCCGAAGCAGGCTCCAGGCTCTGAGCTAGCTGTCAGCACAGAGCCCAATGTGGGGCTCGAACCCACGAACCGTGAGATCATGACCCGAGCCGAAGTTGGCTGCTCAACTGACTGAGCCAGCCAGGTGCCCCGGAAACATCTTAGTTTTTAAATATAGGTAATAGAATGGGATGACATATTAAAATGATATAGATCAAATGTTCAATGATATGAAAATATGTGATAATTTAAATGTATTCTGTTAAACAGTATATATATATATATATATATATATATATATATATATATATACATACACACACACACACACACTACATACACACATATAACACACTCCCTTTTTTGATTCAAAACCTGTATGTGTGTGTTTGTGTGATCTAGGACCTAGCACTTGCTCCCTGGATCCACTATTCACACATTAATCTGAGCCACCACCTACAGTCTATTCACAACACAGCTCTCAGAGTAACCCATTTCAACTAAAACCCAGATGACATCTCCACTCTTAAAAATCATGCAGTGGCTCCCATTTTACTCAGTGTGTAAGCTGAAGTCCTCACAATTGTCCAAAAGGTCCCACTAGATTTAGTTCCCAGGTATCACCTCTCCTATGTCATCTCCTACTGTTTTCCTTTTCACTCATTCTTCTCATGTCACATGGATCTTCTCATTCTATTTGTCTATTTGACAGTTTATTCATTCCCTCAAGACTGCATCATCTCCCCAGATATCCAAATAGCTACCTCTCTTGCCACCTTCAAGTCTTCTCTCAAATCTCCACTTTCTCAATAAAATGATCCTCACAGCCATTTAAAACTGCAGCACCCTCCTTACCATCAGTCAGCCTTACTAACTCCTCTTTTTCCGCTTCTTTTGCACTTACCTCCTTCCAATGTATTCTGTGTTTCCTTGCTTGTTTGCTGTGTTTTTCAGCTCTCTGCTTACTTGACAGTGTGCAAGAATAGAACTCCACAAAGGAGGGATCCTTGTTTTCTTTACTGTTGTATCCCAAGCAGCCAGAGAGGGAGATGCCTGTCCCACTGTAGACACTCATCAATATTTACATGGGGATACGTAAGAGTCAGTGTTTTAACCAAAATGGAATTAAATAAATGTGGTTTAGCTCAAGGTGGTAAAGTTACAGAATATTATAGGTAATTTGTCACAGTATTCCCAAAATTTATATTATGACTATTTATGTTAAGCCAAGTAAATATGCAGTTCCTGGAACAAGAAAGTAAAGAAGGAAGGAAGAAATGTGTTCAGTTTGAACTTTTCAATACTGGTAAAAACTCAACCTCATTTTTGAGGATTTGTTTTACATTTCCTTCCTAAGAGTTGAGGATTTATAAAACAATAATAGGCAAAACATGGTAACAACCCTCCAGATTTCTAAACAGGAGAATGTCAAGATTCCACTTGCAAGTAATCTGTTATTATTAAATTTTAGAGGGTTACCCATTATATTTTCCTTTACCCAAATAATTTGCCTATTGCCCTTTCCCTCATGTTTTAATACTATCACTGCATACTTAGTAATTTTGTTATAAACAATCTGCTTTTTCCTCAGATTAAACCTCTCTGGACCAAGCTTTATCAAAACTAGAAATATGATATTCGGGTTTAAGTTAATTCAAAATGTGGCTTAATATTGTAAGCATTTTCCATATCCTTAGAAAAAATTTTTATATTAAGTGACTTCTTTCATACCATTTAATGACTAGCTTTTTATTTTGTCTAAAACATCAAGAATGTTTGAATATGTATTAATTCTATAGAGGAGATATGAGTTTATACTAACACTACATAATTATGTATACATAAATAATATTATAACATCTATGTTTAATGTATAAAACAATATTGATTTCAAATGGCTTCAAAATTATAAATATTTTGCTATCCAGTATGGAACCTTATTGAGAAATATGATTGATGTCTTAATTTCTTCCTACTCTAAATGACAAGATGTATAGTAATGGGCCATATTTGAAATGAGGAATTGCTAAATGCTCAGGTTTACAGGAGGAGGTGGTTAAAAGCATATGTTATGATAAGAACATTAGCACAGATGATAAACTAAACAGAGATATTCATAATCCCCCCTTCTGTTTTCTCTCATCTCACAAGTTACAAAATCAAAACCAAAAACCAAAAACCAAAAAACATAACACAGAAGAAATAGATGGAGTAAATATATTAACCACCACTGAACCAAAATTTTCTTTTCTCATTTGTAAAAGGCTGTTTGTCTTTCTCTTACATAAGTTTCTATTTTAAATCTAAATGTGCTTTTTAATAAAATTTGATTT
This sequence comes from Hyaena hyaena, assembly GCF_003009895.1. Lineage (NCBI taxonomy): Eukaryota > Metazoa > Chordata > Mammalia > Carnivora > Hyaenidae > Hyaena > Hyaena hyaena. The sequence continues at coordinate 331,514 of NW_024081171.1, forward strand.
TCTGTTAATATTATTAAAACAATCACTTTATAACAAATGTGATCACTCTTTCATTATTGCCTTAGAATAAATATTTAGAAGTGGTATTTCTTTTTTTTTTAATCACACAGTTTGTTCTGCATACATAATACCACCATGTCCTCTAGAAAAAAAGTTATTAACTTATAATTCTACCAATATTCCATCAGATGGCTTGAATCTCAAATATAGGCATTGGGTATTTAAAAATATGTTCTAAAGATAAAAATACCACGTTTGCTGTGCATTTCTATCTCTGTTAGTAAATGTGACCACCTTTTCATATATTTAATCCATATTTGTATTTATTTTGTCTCACAGCACTCTTCAATTTTTATCATGAGAGCCATCTAACTTTAGTGATGTCTTCAGTAAGTCATGTCTATTGAAATAAGTATATGTGTGGGCACAGAGAAAACCTTGAAATAACCACAGGTTAGGTAAGGAATGCTTCTAGCACCTTGGGATATTTTTTTGGTGCTTCCTAGTTAATACTTCCCTAGAGGTTACCATTCTGATTTCTCTCACCATTAACTATTTTAACTTATTATTAAATGTGATAAAATAAGACTATACCATTTACCGCATACAAATTTGTACTTGACTTCTTTTGTTCAACACAATGTTTCTTCCACTAACTTTTCAGCTGTGGAAATTTCTATTTTCATATCCTCAAGCATAGGGATTTTTTCCTTAACCATATCCAGTCAACTAATGAGTCCATCAAAAGCATTTATTTATAGTATAGAGTTTTTTTTTTTTAAATATCTAGCATTTGTTTTTTATTCTTTTTTAGAATTTCCATTTCTCTGATTATGTTTTCTATCTGCTCTTGCATGTTAGTTTTTTTAAATTCATGATCTGAACATTCCAACATCTCTGTCACAACCCTGTCATATCTAGGTATGGTACTGATGTTTGCTATGTTTCTTTTTCTTTTTTTCAAAGTTTTTTTAAATATTTATTTGTTTTTGAGAGAGAAAGAGAGACGCAGAGTGTAAGCAGGGGTTGGGCAGAGAAAAAAAGGAGACAGAATCTCCGAAGCAGGCTCCAGGATCTGAGCTGTCAACACAGAGCCCAATGTGGGGCTTGAACTACGAACCGAACCGTGAGGTCATGACCTGAACCGATGTAGGACGTTTAAATGACTGAGCCACTTAGGCACCCCTTGCTATGTTTCTTTAAACTGTGTTTGGCTTCCTATTTTGTTATAATTTCTTGTTGAAACACAGATACGATACAGGTTAAAAGGAACTGCAGTTAACAGACCATTAGTGATGTAGTGGTAAGGGGTAGGGGAAGGGAAGTGTTCTAAGGTGCTATGGATTAGGTCTCAGTTTTTTGATGAGTCTGTGCTCTGGACTGTGAACTTCACTAGAGCTTCTCAGCCTTTTTTCTTTTCTGTTCTGTTCTTTTCTTTTCTCTTCTCCTTTCCTTCCTTTCTTCCTTTCTTTCTTTCCTTCTTTCTTTCCTTCTTTCCTTCCTTCTTTCCTTCCTTCTTTCCTTCTTTCTTTCTTTCCTTCTTTCCTTCCTTCCTTCTTTCCTTCCTTCCTTCCTTCCTTCCTTCCTTGCTTCCTTCCTTCCTTCCCTTCTTCCTTCCTTCCCTCCTTCCTTCCTTCCTTCCTTCCTTCCTTCCTTCCTTCCTTCCTTCCTTCCCTCCTTCCTTCCTTCCTTCCTTCCTCCCATTTTCCTCACCCCATTAGATGGTAGAGGTGCCTCGAGTTGGATATTTCCCTTCCAACTTGCATATAGGTCTTTCCCCAGGTTGATTATATTCTAATAAAACCTCAAATAGGTTAGGCTGTGATAAAATAGTTTTGCCTGGAGGGTAGGCCTTTTTAAGAAGAATGGAATATTCAGACATATTTCGAATTGGTTACTTCTCACCCAAATAGCTGAAGAGATTTTTTTTTTTCTTGATCTTCACTGTGAAAACCTGGTAGGGGTCCTGGAGGGAAAGCTCACAAAAGTGTGAGGACTCCCTTCTAACTGTGTGTCACTGGAGTTTTTCACTCTCAGGTTTGACCACTGAGCTTCAAGCAAATCTCAATTATAGCTCAGGTTTTCCTACTCTGATACTGAGTCCTGTGGTGGTTTCTTCATGGGGATTTCTGCCCATTGAATTGTGATTCTTTGTATCTGCCCATCTTTCTCCGAATCTGGGAGTAGTGTTTTTCCCTGTGACTTTGTCTATTTTTCAGTTGATTTTTTAGTTTAGCTCTTTACTTGTTGTTAAGACACAGTGATGACTTCTAAGGCCCCTCCCTACATGTTAGACCAGAAATCGGAAGGTATCTGAAATACATTCTGCATCATCATAAAGAGCTCTGAGCAGTCCAAGAGACACATGGTTTCTACAACAGTCTTAAAACTCTGGTGTGGTAAGAGTTGGCCTTAGGTATAATATGCCATGGCACCAGCAACGACCAGCTTGTTAGCTAGAGTTTATGTTCAGAGTATAGGCTGAGCTAAGTATAAATCTGAAAAGGTACATTTTAACTGTACTTCAGTGTATCCAACAAACTGAAAAATAGCAGAATAGAAACTGACCTGAAGATGTTACTTTAGGTCCAAATGATCTACTGTTTTCTAAATCTTTTAAATGCTTGAGTTGGTTTGTAACATACCAAAACTAAAAACAAAACATTCCAGCTTAAATTCTATGGACTCAACTCTAAGTGCAAGTGAGTAAATAATGAGTGGAATCAATTAAAACCTATTGAAAAATATGTGTGACAGACACTTTCTAAAATAGTTGCCAGTGATCCCTATCCACACCATCATTCTTCCCCTTGTGAGTGGCTGGACTTATATGCAAGAGAAGGAATTATGTTACTGAAATAGCAGTAGACACACACATGTGTCTTTTGCACCAGCTTTCCGGTAAGCTGATACCAGTCACCAGCTTACATAGAGCTGAAATCTTCAGAGGTGGCTCTGTGCTTCTGGTCCTTTCTGATTTCCTGAAAGTTCAGTTTCTCTTTGACACATTCTAATGGTGTTGCAAGCCATCTAATTTGCTATATTGAATCATTTCCTGCTGAAATATGTAATGATGTTTATGATGAAGCAGTAACTGATACGTTTTTAGTATGATAGAAAACAGGAGATCCCCACAGAAATGCTAATCAGAACAGTGCAAAGATCTAAGCATTTTGCAATTATCACATACTGAAGCCAGAAAACTCTGAAAGCCAGTTTCTCACTTTTCCATTTTGCATTCCTGAATTTAATAAATATTTTGGAGCTTTCAGGCTAAGAAAATGACAAGAGTTTCAGAATGAGAAATTGATAGAAAATATTTTATTTCTTTAACGTTTATTTATTTTTGAGAGAGAGAGAGAGTAAACAGAGGAAGGGCAGTGACAGAGGGAGACAGAATCCCAAGCAAGCTCCGTACCATCAGCACAGAGCCCAATGTGGGGCTCAAACCCATGAACTGTTAGATCATGACTTGAGTTAGATCATGACTCTTGAAACCAAGAGTTGGACACTTAAACGACAGAACCACCCAGGCCCCGCTGAGAGAAAAGATTTTTAAAAGGCCTACAAGAGGGGAGGTGGACATATGGGGTTCAGGAGACCTGCTGAGCAGGAGTGAACAGTCACTTAGGTATCACTGGGGTAGAGAATTGAGTCCTTGCGATCATAGGAATTTGAGGGAAGAGTACTGTTGACTATGAAAAAAGAAACATTTCAAACTGCTCAACTTTTCTCGTCTTGAATAGGCTAGAAAATATAAATTAAAGCTTCAATAAAATATTTTATAAATTCTCTCAACTAGGCTGTTCTAAATAAATAGGTCACTCTTCCTAAGTAGAACATTAATTCAAGAGTTGGTTAGATGTTGGCACTGATAACCTCACAGTGTAGTTCAAACTACTAGAGTTCTGTATTGAGTTTTAGAGAGGGTGCAGACTTGTTTTACTTCAGTTAATACTTATTGAAACAGGATAATTTTCATTCCTCCTATTTTGTAGACAATATCACTCTATAATTAACAATAAAACTGAACAAAAATGTGTGTGAAATTTGTTTGTGAAATTCAAAGCACCCTGTTCATATTTTGCTACCTATGAATTCTTTGTGGGCAAACCTGGTCTAGTGTCTGAAACATTTTTTTTTTATATTTGCAAAATAAGTACTGTTAAAGATGTGTTAAACAAATAAATAAGTACTCTGAAAATAACTCCCCTGTGAAAAGGCCTGAGAGGGTAGATCTACATGTTTTTTGTACCTCCAGAGTTTTGGGTTGAGAACAAGTTTCTTCTAACAGTATAGACACATTCATCTTTGCATAATTCACATAAACTTTTCAAACTAAAAACCATGATATTTCAGTACTCTTTGAGCCTTGTTGATCATTATAAGAACAGCACAAAAATCTACGATATGATAGGTGCTACATTTCAGATTGTGTGGGTTGATGAATTTTGGGGATCAGAGAATATAGTCTTCTGGTAGATTTTATGTTTGTTAATCTAGAGCAATTTACCCATGTATCTATATAATGATGTCTATTTCCATATATAAATGTATCTATCCAGAGACTTATGTACTTAATATATTTTTTCTTAAGAATACATCTACTCTTATGTTCAAATATACTTTATGCAAAGGAAGGAACTGTTCTGTACTATATATTCAATCACTTTAAGAATTTTTACAGATAAAAGCAGCACCACCTTTAAAGAAAACAAACTTGCAGACTTAATTTTTCACAGCGATAAGGCATGTAAATAAACCTAATGAAGATAATGGAAATGATTATAATAATATATGAGCATGGAGAAAATAAATATCTAATGCCAGCTAATTTAAATTTAAATATAATTGTCAACAATGACACATGGACACAATCCTAAATATTTCATGCTTATCAACAAGGATGCAAATATCTCATCCCATCCCCCTACACATTTAAAAGAGCCTTTGTGAAACTGCATCATGCTGAAGCCCAGGAAAAGGAGTGATTTTATAGCAAATATCACATTATGGCTTTTCTTGAACTCCCCATAAGACATCACATGATCACATTAAAGAAATATTTATGTTTATTTATTTTTGATAAGGAGACAGAGTGTGAGCAGGGCCGGGGCAGAGAGAGAGGGAGACAGAATCTGAAGCAGGCTCCAGGCTCTGAGCTGTCAGAGCTCTGACACAGACCTTGAACCCACAAACCATGAGATCATGACCTGAGCTGAGACTGAGCCACCCAGGCACCCCTATTTTATTTTTATATAGCTGTTATGAAGCATTTTAGAATATAATTTAAAACACATTAGATTGTTTTAGGAGTGTATTTTACAAACATATCTGCTGTGTTGAGCTGTATGAAATACCCAGATATGAAAATTTAAGTGGAAGTCTGTACATTTAACCAATTGTTATGGATACCCGGAATTGTCTGTCCGGTACTGCTTCCATTAGAACAGCTAACTCCCCTATTCAAATATTAGTGCTGGATCCATTATATAACTACAATATAATTTTACCTTCTGGTTCAACTCATCATGCCCCTAGGTTAATATCCAGTTCAAGCTAGGAAACTCCCAGAATTTCATTTCTCTAGATTGTGGACCATGAAGATTGTGTTCAAAGAAAATTTTCTGAGAAATAGTTTGGGAAGTCAGATTGGGTTACCTAGGAACTAGTTTTGCTGCCACGGAAGAGTGAAACTTCCACAAAATACCTGGTACTATAAATTACCCAACAATTCCTCACCAATAGTATATTTAATCATTTGTGGATAAGTGAATAAGATTCCCCCATTTTCTCTTTTGTCAGTTTAGCGTTATACTTTGGATACCTTGGCGTCTTTTAATGTACTTTTTTCTAATTTTTTTTTTATTTTTTTATTTTTTTTAATTTCTAGGAGAGAGAGAGAGACAGCGTGAGCAGGGGAGAGTCAGAGTGAGAGGGAGTCACAGACTAAAACAGGCTCCAGGCCCTGAGCTGGCAGTCAGCACAGAACCTGACGCGGGGCTCGAACCTACGAACCGCGAGATCATGACCTAAGTGAAAGTCGGACGCTTAACCGACGAAGCCACCCGGGCGCCCCTAATGTACTTTTTTCTAAATAGCTAATGATACTGAGCATCCTTTAATGTGCTTGTTTTCTATCCATATGACTTCTTTTGAAAAATGTCTGTTCAAATCTTTGCTGATGTATTTACTGGATTTTTTTCTTATTGTTGAGTTTTGAGAGTTTTTATATATTCTGGATACAAGTCTCTTTATCATATATATAATTTGCAAATATGTTCTCCCAGTATATGCTTATCTTTCATTCTCTTAAGAATGCTTTACAAAGAGCAGAAGTTTTAAATATTGACAAAGTCCAATTTATCCATTTTTTCTTTCATGAATTATACTTTCATGGTGTATCTATAAAAAAAATTATTGTCTAATCCAAGATCTCAATGATTAGAATTTTCTCCTATGTGTTCATTAAATTTCATTGTTTTAAGTTTAATATTTAAGCTTATGATTAATGTTGTATATGATATGAGAAATAGGTCAAAGTAAAATTTTTCTTACATACTGTTATCCAATAGTTAAAAAGCCACTTGTTGAAAGGCTGTTCTTTTCCAATAGAATGTCTTTGCATCTTTGTCAAAAAAAAGTGTGCATTCACTGACATTGGAGTCTCTTTTCTGTTCAAAAGAATATGACATGTCATGTAATATGTCATTGTTATGCTAATAACATTCTGTCTGGTTTACTATAATGTATCCCAAAATAATTCTTGATATTTTCTAACTTTTAGTTCTCTTCCATCCTTGTATATCTTTAATATGTTGCTCTGGCTATTCTAGAAACAGCCCATCTGTATGGATTTCAGAATCAGCTTGCATTAATTAGCATCACTTTTCCCTATCCCCAAACGAGGAAAGAAACAAAGAAACAAAGACACAAAGAAAGACACCAAGAAAGGAAGAGAACAAAACCTGCTTGTTATTGTTTGGGATTGTGTTGATTCCATAAATCAATGAGTGGAGAATTAGCATTTTAAAAATACTAATTCTTTCTAACTCATGAACATCTATTTATTTAGTTTTTCTTTAATTTTTCCCAACAATCTTTTTCCTTTTTAGTGTACAGTTCATGGTACATTTTAATTATATTTATTACTAATTATTTCATTTATTCAGATACAATATTTGATATTTTTTACTTCAGTAAAATTGTCTAACAACAGTACACAGAAATTGAGTTTTTGCATATCTTGTTTCCTGTAGGAATGCTAAATTCATTAGCTACAGATATCTTTTTAAGTTTATTTATTTATGGTGAGAGAGAGCATGCCAGCCAGGGAGAGACAGAGAAAGAAGGAGAGAGAGGACAATAAGGAGTGAGATCATGACCTGAGCTGAAATCAAGATGTGGACACTCAACCGACTGAGCCACCCAGGTGCTCCAACTATACATTTTTTTTTTATTCCATTGTTTTATATATTCTCCATATATAATCATATTATTGGTGAATAAAAGTATTTGTATTTCTTCATTTTCACTATGGATGCTTTTTATTTATTTTCTTTGCTTGTCACTGGCTAGCACCATCTGGTACAATTTTGAATAGAAAGTGGTGAGAAAGGACATATTTCCCTTATCCTAGGTTTGGACAGAAAAACATCCAGTCATTCACCATTAGGTACGATGTTAGACATAGATTTTTCATAGATGCTCCTTATCCAGTTGAGGAACTTCCTTTCCAGTCCTTATTAACTGAGAGGTTATTGTTATTTTTTTTTCCAGGAATGGATACTGGATTTTGCCCAAATCTTCTTCTGTAGGCATTAGGATAGTATGTTTTTTTTTTCTTTTCTAATTATTAACATGTTGAATTACATTGGTTTTACACAATTTTAAATAAGATGTTACTTTAATATAATTTTAGATTTCCAGAACAATTATGGAGATAATAGTGTTCTCATCCACCCCACAGTCAATTTCTTCTATATTATTAGTATCTTGAATTGCTATGGTACATTTGTCCCAATTAATGAATGGATACAGACATTTTATTATTAACTGAAGTTCATACTTTTACTTTATTTATTTATTTTAGAGAGAAACAGGATGTGCAAGTGGGAGAGAGGGGCTGAGGGAGTGAAAGAAAGAATCTTACGTAGGTTCCACTCTCAGGGCAGAGCGCAACATGGGCATTGATCCCACGATCCTGGGATCATGACCTGAACTGGAATCAAGAGTCGGCTGCTCAATGGACTGAGCCACCCACGTGCCCCTAAATTTTATACTTTTTTTTTTCTTACTTTTCACCTAGAGTTTTTTTTTTTTTTTTCTGTTCTTGGATACCATCCAGGATACCATAGTATATTTATCTGCCATGTCTCCATAAGCTGCTCTGGTTGTGACAGTTTTTCAGGCTCTCCTTATTTTTTATGACCTTCACAATTTTTAACAGTACTGGTCAGGGATATTATAGAATGTCCATTAACTGGGATTTATCTGATGTTTTTCTTCCTATTAGACTGGGTTACAGATTTTTGGGAAACCACAAAAAAAAGTGTCTTTTTTTTTAATCACATCATATCAAAAGTACATACTATCAACAAGATTTATTACTGTTGATATTGACCTTGATTTCACAGCTGAGACAGTATTTTTTAGGTTTCTCTACCAGAAAGTCACTGTTTTTCACCCTTTCCATACTGTAATCTTTGGAAGGAAGTGACTGCAGATCCCACACTTGAGGAGTGAAAGTCATGTTCTACCTTCTTGGGAGTATCTAAATTAACTACTTAGAATTCTGAACAGGAGATTTTTCTTTCTTTTTTAAGTTTAATTTATTTTTTAAATTTACATCCAAGTTAATTAGCATATAGTGTCACAATGATTTCAAGAGTAGATTCCTTACTGCTCCTTACCCATTTAGTTAACCTCCCCTCCCACAACCCTTCCAGCAACCCTCTGTTCTCTATATTTAAGAGTCTCTTATGTTTTTGTCCCCCTCCCTGTTTTTATATTACTTTTGCTTGCCTTCACTTATGTTCATCTGTTTTGTATCTTAAAGTCCTCATATGAGTGAAGTCATAAGATATTTGTCTTCCTATGACTGACTAATTTCTCTTAGCATAATACCCTCTAATTCCATCCATGTAGTTGCAAATGGCAAGATTTCATTCTTTTTGATTGCTGAGTCATTCTCCACTGTGTGTGTGTATGTGTACACACACACACACACACACACACACACACACACACACACAGTACTGGAGGTCTTAGCCTCAGCAATCAGACAACACAAAGAAATAAAAGGCATCCAAATCAGCCATGAAGAGGTCAAACTTTCACTCTTCACAAATGACATGATACTCTATGTGGGTAATCCAAAAGATCCCACCAAAAAACTGCTAGAACTGATCCAGGAATTTAACAAATTGGCAGGATATAAAATCAATGAACAGAAATCGGTTGCATTCCTGTACACCAACAATGAAGCACCAAAAGAAAATTCAAGGAATCAATCCCATTTACAGTTGCACCAAAAAACATAAAATACCCAGGCATAAATCTCACCAAAGAGGTGAAAAATCTATACACTGAAAATTATAGAAAGCTTATGAAAAAAAGAATTGAAGAAGACCCAAAAAAATGGAAAAATATCCCGTGTTCCTGTATAGGAAGAATAAATATTGTTAAAATGTCAATACTACCCAAAGCAATCTACATATTCAATGAAAGCCCTATCAAAATAACATCAGCATTCTTCACAGAGCTAGAACAAACAATCCTAAAATTTGTATGGAACCAGAGAAGACCCCAAATAGCCAAAGCAATCATGAAAAAGAAAGCCAAAGCAGGAGGCATTACAATCCTAGACCTTAAGCTATATAACTAAACTGTAATCATCAAGACAGTAAGGTACTGGCACAAGAACAGACACTCAGATCAATGAAACAGAATAGAGAACCCAGACACACCTATGGCCAACTCATCTTTGACAAAGCAGAAAGGAATATTCAGTGGAATAAAGACAGTGTCTTCAGCAAGTGGTGCTGGGAAAACTGGAAAGTAACATGCAGAAAAATGAACCTGGACCACTTTCTTACACCATACACAGAAATAAACTCAAAATGGATGAAAGACCTAAATGTAAGAAAGGAAGCCATCAAAATCCTCGAGGAGAAAGCAGGCAAGAACCTCTTTGACCTTGGCCACAGCAACTTCTTACTCAACATGTCTCCAGAGGCAAGGGAAACAAAAGCAAAAATGAACTACTGGGATCTCATCAAAATAAAAAACTTCTGCACAACGAAGGAAACAATCAACAAAACTAAAAGGCAACCAAAGTAAAAGGAGAAGGTATCTGCAAATAATATATTGGATAAAGTGTTACTATCCAAAATCTATAAAGAATTTATCAAACTCAACACCCAAAAAACAATCCAGTGAAGAGATGGGCAAAAGACATGAATAGACACTTCTCTAAAGAAGACATCCAGATGGCCAGCAGACACATGAAGTGATTCTCAATGTCACTCACCATCAGGGAAATAAAAACCGAAACCACAGTGAGATATGACCTCATACCTGTCAGAATAACTAACATTAATAACTCAAACTAACAATAGACGTTGGCAAGGATGCAGAGAAAGAGGATCTCTTGCACTGCTGGTGCGAATGCAAACTGGTGCAGCCACTCTGGAAAACAGTATCAAGGTTCCTCAAAAAGTTAAAAATAGAACCCCCCCTTATGACCCAGCAATTGTACTATTAGGTATTTATCCAAGAGATACAAGTATGCTTTTTTGAAGGGGCACATGCACCTCAATGTTTAATAGCAGCACTATCAACAATAGCCAAATTATGGAAAGAGCCCAAATATCCATCGATGCATGAATGAATAAAAGAAGATGTAATATATAAATATACCCTCTCTTATTCCTGATCTTTGGGGGAAAGTTCTCAGTTTTTCTGCATTGAGGATGATATTAGTGTTGGGTCTTTCATATATGGCTTTTATGATCTCAAGGTATGATCCTTCTGTCTCTATTTTCTTAAGGGTTTTTATCAAGAAAGGATGCTGTACTTTGTCAAATGTTTTCTCTGCATTTATTGAGAGGATCATTTGGTTCTTGTCCTTTTATTGATGTGATGCATCATATTGATTGCTTTGGGGATATTGAACCAGCCCTGCATCCCAGGTGTAAATCCCACTTGGTCGTGGTGAATAATATTTTTAATGTATTGTTGGATCCGGTTGGCTAATATCTTGTTGAGGATTTTTGCGCCCATGTTCATCAGGGAAATTGGTCTAAAGTTCTCCTTTTTAGTGGGGTCTTTGGTTTTGGAATCAAGTAATTCTGGCTTCATACAAAGAGTCTGGAAGTTTTCTTTCCACTTCTATTTTTTGGAACAGCTTCAAGAGAATAGGTGTTAACTCTTCCTTAAATGTTTGGTAGAATTTTCCTGGAACAGGAGATTTTTCTATCCTCTAAATAAATATAAAATATATGTTTATTTAATTAATAATTTATTTTTATAAAATTCATAAATATGTATTTTATACTTTGAGTTATAATCCAATATTACTTTATTTCTTTTTTTGCCTTAATTATCCAGCTTTGGATATTAGGAAATCTTTCAATTGCTTTCTTTATCTGTTTGACATACTCAAATTATTTTAGTATTTTTTTAACTGAGCTTTTTCTTACTTATATACAGCAGGCATATCTTGTGTAATTCCTGCCTTAATCCTAAAATGGTCAATCCTAAAACTGACCATTTCTATAGGAAGCCCTAATTCTTATTACTGGAGATAAGTATTAGAAACCAGGATGTGGGTACACCATGTGTAGTTGTTGGTACTAGAGTGTCATTATCTCTAGGTCCTCTCAGCTAACAGATCAAGGTTATCCTGTGTGTATACTAACCCATGTGTATACAGATCTCTCTTTATCTATCTATATTCCTGCATTCATTATAAGCTAAACATGCCTTTATACTGATGTCTCCAAATCTAATACTTCCTTCCCTCATGTGTCATTCTCTTACTCTCTTTGCTAATCTTATAGCCTGTCACTTCAGTGAGGAAGCTGGCTCCCACTATCCACTGTTATTTTAGTATACATGTACAGCACCTTCAGAATTGTTAGCTTGTGTGCAATAGGAAACAATAAACAACTTTATCAACTTAAGTTCCATGCTCCCGTACATTTCATTTTACTTTTAATCTTCTAGACTGCATTAATTTCCACAGTTACTTTGCTTATAGTGTTTATATCAATCCCTTTCTTTTTTTTTAATGTTTTATTTATTTATGAGAGAGAGAGACAACGTGAGCAGGGGAGGGTCAGAGAGAGAGGGAGATACAGAATCTGAAACAGGCTCCAGGATCTGAGCTGACAGTCAGCACAGAGCTTGATGCAGGGCTCGAACCCACGAACTGTGAGATCATGACCTGAGCTTAAGTCAAATGCTTAACTGACTGAGCCACCCAGGCACCCCATATATCAATCCCTTTCTTACGGAGATTTCATACATTTGTAATACAATTAGTTTCTTTTCTTATGGTTTTCCTTCCATGCTGGGATTCTCTTTACTACGAAATGTTTTATATAATTTGCATACATTAGGGTATACTTTTTGCTGTAAAGTGCTATAGAAATACCCAAATAGTGTCCTGCAACCACTATCAGAGTATTATACAGAATTAGACTACTTTCACTTTCCTGTGTCAACATTCAACCTTCCCCTATCAATAAACCCCTGGCAAACACTGATCTCTTTACCATCTCTACATTTTTGCTTTTTCCCAGAATATTGTGTAATTCAAATTATACAGTACATGGCATTTTCAAACTGGTTTCTTTTAAATAGCTATATGCATTTAGGAATCATCCAGGATTTTTGCATGGCTTAATAGCTCATTCCCTCTTTGCTAAGTAATATTACATTTTTAGGATTTACTACAGTTTGTTTATCCAGTTTCCTATTGAAGAACATCTTCCAATTTTTGGTGAGTGAGAATAGAGCTAATATAAGCATTCACGTGACTATTTCTGATCACATATATGTTTTCAAACCATCTGGACTTTCATGTAGAAATGTGATTGCTTGGTCACATGGTATCTTCCCACATAGCTTTACCATTTTGCATTCCTTCTAGCAATGGATTAGAGTTCCTGTCGTTCAGATGTTGACTGAATTTGAATGTTAAACCAATGTTTCATTCTTAGAATAAAGTCCACTTGGTCATGAAGTGTTATTCCTTTTGTATAACCTTGCATTTATTTACTAAAATAATTTTAGAAAATCATGGATCTATATTTATGAGGGATATTTGGGTTCTGGCTTGCTTTTCTTTTAATCTCCTTGTCTGATTTTATTTTAAAATAATGTGTCATAAAATGTCCTCACAGAATAAGTTGGGAATGTTATCCTCTTTAATTTTCTGGAAAAAAAATGTAGTAGTGGTATTATTTCTTCATAAATTTTGGAAAAATTCACCAGTGAAGGCACCTGGTGCTGGAGTCTTTGTGAAGCAATTTTTAATTTTTTTTTATTTTTATTTAAAAAAAATGTTTAATGTTTATTCACTTTTGAGAGACAGAGAGAGACAGAACATGTGGGGGGAGGGGCAGAAAGAGAGAGGCACACACAGAATCCAAAGCAGGATACAAGCTCTTAGCTGTCAGCACAGGGCCCAACATGGGGCTTGAACTCACGAACCCTGAGATCATGACCTGAGATAAAGTCAGCTGCTTAACCAACTGAGCTACCCAGGAGCCCCTGTGAAATGATTTCTGACTGCAAATTTAATTTCTTTCATTATGCTCAAGTGCTCACCATAGCCTGCTTAATCCTAATGATACTTTAATCATGGTTTTCTCCCTCCTTATGTTGTGCCCGAATCGTGAGTCCCAGAGACCTCCAAGGAGCCAGCACCGATGCAAATACAAAAGGGTCTTTATTACAAGCTCGAGCAGGGGCTCAGCCACCTACCGGTGTCGTGGCAGTAAGGTGAAGCCCCGAACAATAGCGAGTTTTTATAGTTCTTATGGGGTAAGGGACGGGGGTGTTAGAGTGCACACGTTGTATGTATAGCATCATCACATAACCACCAATCATAATTGTACAGACCCCATGGTAACAGTTTTGACCATTCAGTATCTGTGAGGCATCTGTTACTTTTGGCGGGACCCAATCATGACCTTTGAGAATCCTCTGAAAATGACCAATTACGAGGTGAGTTTAAAGGGCCCACGTGGGGTTTTAGGCAAGAATCCTCAGTCCCTGACTCAGACCACAGGAATGTTACACATTTCTTTTGATTGGCTGATCCGAGGATGGTCCTGAGGGCGGCTTCAGCTGAAGCTTTTCCTGGAACTGGGGCTACGTGCAGCCCGAGGTTGCTCTTAATGGAGGACTTAATTTCAGGCTCCTCAACAGGCTCCTGAACTCTTCTTGTCCCCAAGCCGGAGCAAGCTATACAAAGTAAAACATGCCTCCTTTTCAGCTCACTCTGAGAACTGTTTGACCCCAGTGAACACTCTTCCTGTATGCCCTCACTAGTCATTTCCTCCTACTGGCCAACTTACTTCTTGTTTGTCTTTGCTTAACCCTCCTTACCCTACAGCACAGAGCCTGTTCAGTTTTATCCTGCTTCCAGTTTCCTGAAATCACAGTAGTCTCCCTATTGAAATAACCTTTCTTTTGAGAAAAAATAATCTCTAAGTTCAGATTTGTTTTCACTTGATCATATATTTATTTGCATTATTTTTTGAGTGAGTTTTGATAGTTCATGTCCTTCAAGTGTTATGATCATTTCATTAGAGTTGGGGAATTTATTTGCATAATAGTCATATTATACAAAATTATAATTTATTGTGTAATAGTCCCATATTTTCAAGATCAGTAGTATGCGTAATGATTTCACCTTCTCATTTTGAATCTTTTTTATATTTTTCTAATCTTTCTTATTATTCTGACCATTGGTTTATCTGTTATATTGATCTCTTCAAAGAACCACCTTTGATTTTTAATTTTTTTTTCTATTCTTGCCTATTTTCTAGTTCATTGATTGCTGTGCTGATCTTTCTTTTCTTTTTTCTTTTCTTTCTTGATTTTTCTTTCTCTTCTTTCTTTCTCTGTTGATTTTATTTTTCTCTCTTTTGAAAAAATGTTTAAAAGAAATCTGACTTTGTTGCTTTGAGGCTATTCTTCTCTTTCTTCCTTTTTAACAAAGGCATTTAAGAAATGCTACAAAATTTTCCTGTGAGTACTGCTTTAACTGCATCCCATGACTTTTGATGCATTTTGTTTTCATTCATATTATCCTGATTTTGGATTCCTAGTAATTTTTTGTTTGATGTCAAGAATTGCTAATTTTGCTTTAAAACATGCTGAATCATCTGCATTCCTATAAATATTCTTGAGTTTTGTTCTGGAGACAGTTTAGTTTCTTGAAAACTATTAACACTTTTGGATCTTGCTTTTATGATTTGTTAGGAAGACAGGGACAGCTATTAGTAAAGAGCTAATTATTCCACTCCAAGGAAAAGCCTCTTCTGTGTAGTCTATGCAGTCCCTCATGAATTCTGAAATTTTCCCATCTGACTGGTAGGAATTAGCACTATTTCTGGTACTGTGCCGGATACAATTGCTGTTTCCTCTTATTCTTTCAGGTGCTTTTTTTCCCCCTCGCCTGGATAGTTCTCTCATATTTCTATGGATATCTGAGGAGTCCTGCCATAGTTCTAGGCAGAGGATCTAGAGTTTTCTCTCTGTGAAGCTCTTTCTTGCAAACTCCATTCCCCTTGGTTTCTCTAGACACACAATTCTCTTCAATTCAGGCATATAAATGCTAGGCTTCCACTGGGATCATCCTCTTTGATCCGCAGCCTAGAATTTTCCTCTAGCAATAAGCTGGAGCAATCACAATGCTCACCTCACTTGTATTTAATTCTACTTTATATTATAAAGAACATTAATAGAGGAAGTAAAATAATAATAATGAAATCAACACAAACTTGGACAAAGAAGTAGAAAAGGGTAGATGGGATTCTTTAAAGTAACTGAAAATAATGCCTATAGTTAACAAATATAAAAATTTGTTTAATTATATTATTTGAAATTGGTAAGTTGGCTAAAGACCTGGGTTAGCAGTTAGGTAACCTTGGTTAGCAGAATTGAAGTTCTCTGTGTATTTAAATTTACATTAGGAACAATGTATTCTCTCATGAAAAAGTTTCAAGAGCAGATGTGGCTATTTATAATCAGTGATGGAAAAACTGCTCAGTTGTACGTTGTCCCTAATATATAATAAATCTATTTATTTTTCTAAATTAAAATCAAGATTGCAAACATTGACCTTTAGCTCATTTACTGTTCTGCTATTCTCTTTTCCTACTAACCCATTTGAGTATGCTGATTTAAGTAATATATGTTCTAAGTAACAAGTAATTTAAAGCCTATCATCTACAGGATATTAAATTGTGTGAATTTTTAACTAAAAACTTAACTATTTTTAAGTTTTTTAAAATGTTTTGTTTATTTCTGAGAGACAGAGAGACAGTGTGAGCAGGGGAGGGTCAGAGAGAGAGAGACACAGAATCCGAAGCAGGCTCCAGGCTCTGAGCTGGATGTCAGAACAGAGCCCCATGCAGGGCTTGAACCCATGAACCGTGAGATCATGATCTGAGTCGAAGTCGGACGCTTAACTGACTGAGCCACCAGGCACTCCTAAAAACTTAACTCTTTGAGGCATTCAATTTACTTATACTATCTGCTCTAACTGATGAGTGGCTGAAAGTGTCAAGAAAGAGCAATGGTCAAAAAATATCAAATTTTTAATTTTAAGGAGTTAAGAAAATGAGATTTTCACAGGAATGAGAAATCGTTAATTTTTTATATAAATAAAATAAGAAATGAAAATCTCAGACTATTTTAGATACTCCACTACATTATAAGCTCTTATTATTATTTTTCTGCAAATTTCTTCATACTACTTAACATTTGAAAAGTTAGATTGAAAATTACACTTGTTATGTGAATGGTCAAATTAGTGACTATATGTAGGTAAACTGGATTACACACTTCATATTAAATTGTAGAAATACAATAAAAAATTATGGGGTTTCTAAAAATTTCAATAAATCAAGTCCTATTTAAGACAGCTTCTGAAGTCAACATGATTAAACATTACTAATGGTGTTCAACAGAGTAGAAAATACTACAAATATTACACATAGATATACAACTAATTCTGTATCTGATATTTGAAAACACAAATTATTATAATTTATTAATAATTGCTACTATTTGTAAATTACATGCCATATTCTTGCTAGATAGGATGCCTTAGGAATTTGACATATGCTACCATAAAACCACTGAATAGAACATTGAACTTCTAACCAAGAACAGAGAAGTGGGATGCCTGGGTGGCTCAATTGGTTAAGTGTTGACTTTGGTTCAGATTATGATCTCACGGTTTGTGAGTTCAAGCCCCGTGTTGAGCTCTGTGCTGACAGCTCGGAGCCTGGAGCCCGCTTTGGATCCTGTGTCTCCCTCTCTCTTTGCCCCTCACCTGCTCTCACTCGGTCTCTCTCTCAAAAATAAAATAAACATTTAAAAACAAAAACAAACAAACAATAAAGGACAGAGAAGAGACTTGATATTACATTACACCCTAGGATAGAAATGTGGCTACCAAGCAAAACAGACAAAATTCAGTTTTAACATAAAAGGATATATTTAACCCTAATCTCATCGTAAAGACATATATTTTTAAAAAATGTGCTGGAATTCTTAACAAAGAGAGACCTTTGTGTATCTCACCATTCAGAAATTATGTTTCTTCTTTTATTATTATTTCTTCAAAAACAGTGTCCATATGTGTGGTGTAGCTTCTAAAGGAAAATGGGATGGCACTAGTGGTATTAATATATTGGGAATTTTTTCTACTCAATGGAAATTCTTAGGTACATAGCAATACTCCAGGGACTCAGATGGGGGAATGGGTTCTGAGAAGCTGAGTAACTTGTAGTTAAGTGTCATATGTAAATATGTAACAGACCTGGAATTTGGATACAGGCGTCAGACAACAAAGCTCATACACTTTCCACATAACTGCCTTTCTTGTTCAAAGTTCCTTTTCGTTTGAAAAAATTTTTTTGAAAAAAAGGATTCTCAAAGGAAGGAAAGTTGATTCGTTCCAAATCACATGAAAAAAACCATTCAGCTACCTCAGCTGTCACTAATGATGAGATCTATGAAGTCAGTCGAAATTATGGATCGTAATTTTCTTTCCTCTCATTTCTGTTCTCCACCATCTGGTGAAAACATAAAGAGAAATCCTCACAAATGTTTGGGTGTTTTTATAAGAGTATGGAATTTTTTCAAGTTTGCCTTTCACCAACTTTGATTTATATGTGATTTTAAAACATATTGAATCTTATTCTCCCCTCACTAGCAGGAGGGAGGAGCTGACATAAATCCTTGATACTGCTGCTTACACAAAGAAAAAGATTGTCCTGGATTGTATGACATATATAATACCAGCTCAGGGGCAGGGAAAATGTGACAGGAGAAGAATTCTTTAATGCCCTTGAGTCAGAGAAAGGTATGGAGCAGGACTTTCATTATCGAGGAGAAATTTAGCTAATTCATTTAGAGTACTAACATTGTGTAAAAGAAATACTGTTTTCTTTCAAAGATCTAACATAATGAAAACAAATGGAGCATTTTCTTACCAATAAAATATAAGTACCATCAATTATAACTGCTGGAAATAATTACTCTAACAATCATGTAATGCAGTATTATGAAGGATATAAGTTTTTTTGATCCATATCAAAGAAATAAGGAGTCTGCCTTTTCCAAACCATGCAAAAAATTGACTTCGAAAATATAAACTATGACTGAATTTTTTTAAAAAATGAAGGTCTGATCAATATGATTTGTCAGATATCAAATATGTGTGAAATATGAATATATTTTATGGGAAAACAGAATACAGAGCTTTATCACAAAATACTATAAAGGTTTTTAAGCACATCTGATAATTTTTATCCCCTGAGAGGTAGCAAATATCATATGCACACCAGTGTAATTTGGATTCTGAATAATTGGCAGGATTATGTAGCCATGATAAATCATTTTACTCCAGATAGAAAAATATGTTAAGATATAAAATATGCAATTAGGGCACCTAGTTGTCTCAGTTAAGCATCTGACTCTTGATTTCTGCTCAGGTCAAGATCTCACAGTTCAAGATTGAGCCTGGCGTCTGCCTCTGTGCAGACTGTGCAGAGCCTTTTTGGGATTCTCTCTCTCTCTCTCTGTCTCTGTCTGTCTGTCTCTCTGTCTCTCTCTCTCTCTGCCCTTCTCCAACTCATTTCCTCTCTATCTCTGTCTGTCTATCTCCCTCAATATATAGTTTAAAAAATGTATAATTAGATTTTTCTGCCATATTCAGAGATACTACAAAACACCTATATTAATATTCCATGATAGCCAGTGATTTAAACTTCTAGAACTTATTTATTAAAATAAAGCACTGAAGGGCAAACAGATAAGTCAAAACTTGCACATATATATTAAGCTCTGCTCTATTCTCATTTAAAATGACAAATAAACAGTAATTAGTGCAGGAAAAAATGAGAGAATTCAGTCACTAATTCTTTAGTATTTTCTATTCTTGTTTAGTTTTATTTGTGAATTTTAATTGTATCAGGATTAAAGCTAATTCTCTAATAGCTGATTTAGCTGGAAATCCTTTCAGGCAAAAGATACATGATTAGAAAGAAAGTTTGTAACACAACTGAAAGAAGCCGATTTCTAAGTAAATTTTTATCAAATATCTTGTGAAACCTACAATATTCATTATGCTGATAGTGTATGCAGTTAGATCAGAGCAGGGAGCACGACTGCCGCCTGTTCAAGACAGAAACTGCCAACCACTTCCAGAATGAAAACAGCTGGGAAATAACCTGGGAACACACAGGTGCCCTTCTGTATAACCCCTGCCCTAAACTAATTTATATCTTCATTGCAAAACATTTACATTGCAGTTTTGACTCCCTTTGTAGGGGATGGGTGCCATGATAGTTTCGACAAAGTCTATACAGACCCCCAAATTCCACTCCCCATTGGTAGGAAGAATCCTTCAGATGATAGGAGGCAGCCTTAGTCAGAGACCACTCTAGCTAAGATCCAGAACTCATGCAAGAGTAACAGTGTAACCAACATGACAACCCCTGTCCCCAGCACAGTTGCCACCTCTGGAGCCACTTGGAGAGTGTATCTTCACTTTGATCACTATTAAACGCTTGCTTAAAAGTCTGGGTCTGAATTCCTTCTTGACTGAACTCAAGAACCCAGGTGGGAAACAGAACTCACTGCTAACAAGCCCATCATTATTGTTTCTAGCATGCATGAATTACACATTATAAAAATGCTAATAAAACAAGTCAAAAATATACTATTTTTAAGGAAATTCTAATAGTTCGGTATTTGTTCATGTCCACTTTTTAAAAATTTTTTAAATTTTTAAAATTTTATGTATTTATTTATTTATTTTATTTATTTCTGAGAGAGAGAGAGAAAGACATAGCATGAAGAGGGGGAAGTCAGAGAGAGAGGGAGACAGAATCGGAAATAGGCTCCAGGCTCTGAGCTGTCAGCACAGAGCCCAACACGGGACTTGAACCCACGAACCATGAAATCATGACCTGAGCCGAAGTCGGACGCTTAAGTGTCCCGTGTTAACGACCAAGACGCCCCATGTTCATGTCCACTTTAAACCAATTCATGATTAGACTTGATGACAAAAACTTAAAGTAAAATGTAATGACAAGAAAGATTCCACATATAGAAAAGACTGAACAAGTTTGGGTTTTTACATTCTCAACACAGATAAATATGTTACAGAATCATATAAAATATCAAAATGGAAGTAACACAAATTCTTTTCCTTCATTTTTTATAGCTACTGTGTTATCACTGGTTTTTGGTTTTTTTGTTTTTGTTTGTTTAAAATAGGAATCCAGAAATATGGAGTCCCATAAAATTGAAGACACAAAAAGAGACCAAGGAACCAAACACTTAACAAACCTGCTCTTAAAACAAAGCCATGCCGCTGAATGTATGGTTGAGTTGAGAGCTAACTATATCAGAGATCTCCACATTAACTTCCATGTAGAATATAATATTTATTAAAAGAAAAGTGACCAAATTTAAAGCTTGCATATATATAATCAAGCCTCACTTGTAAATCATAACAATTATTAAGAACCTAGACCATAGAAACGTTATGGGCAATTATATTTGCATCTTGTAATTTTTTTTAAATGTTGGCATAGAGGTTAATAAAAAACAAGCTCTAGTTTTTGTTTTTTTTTTCCTACTAAAGCTTAAAAGTCACTAATAGAGAAAGCACATATTCATCGCCTGACACTTCACCCTTGCTACGCCATTATAAGTTGTCTATAGTGCCTTGATACATGCTTATGTGATGACATTTCAGCACTGGGATTTTATCCTCTCACGCATTCTGTCTCATTTTATAGGATAGGTATTTATTGATACAACATTTCTAATTAAGGTCCTACTTATTGTGAGAGCACATGTGAAATAAAATGGCTTCTGTCTTTACATATCACTTAAATACACACTTACTCACTATAAATAGATGCAAGCATCTGATTACTCTATTCTGTCTCCTAGTGTAGTTGTGTCCAAAAACTTACATATTGTGCTGAACATTATCATTTGTCTCCTTCAGCTTTCATTTATTTCCTTTTAGTTTGAGGAGTTGGGAATTTAAAGGCTACATATCACAAATAACTTCATGATGTTTTCCTTTTGTTTTCATCTGGTGACAAGCACAATTGTGCAAATGAGAGAATTCTTTGCAAAAACACTACAATTCCTATACTGCAGCGTTCTTGATGACAAAAATTGCTTTGGTGTTGATGGCGATGGTTTCTTTATTTCCCATATGATTTCTCAGTCTGAGCAATAGACAGGTGTTTTCATTCTTTAGATTGCCGAGTAATGACAAGTGTAAGCTTTAGTACTGGCATGCTTATGTTTCAGCACAAGTTCATGGTGGTCAGAGGGAGATTGTCCTCTACTTCAGTTCTGTGATGTTCTGGTGTCTTTTCTGGAGTCTAGACCTTCTTCAACCTTCCGATATTTTTGTAGACATAAATACTTACATGATATCACTGATACTTAAAATACTTTAAGTGGTTTCTCTTTCTTATACTTAACTATAGCTGACACACAAATGCTATATATGCATTCTGATATATTACATATACTTTTTTGAAACATCTCATATTATCTAAAACCATGCACCAAAATCAGAGCCTTACAGAAGATTAGATTTAAAAAAGACCAACCAAAACTTATGCAATTTTGTGACTACAACACTAGCAAAAGCAGTAACAAGACTAAGAGAGAGCCAATATTATTTAAAAGAAGATACATTGCATTTCCAATAAATAGAGAAGTGCCGAACAAGTATTAAGTCATTACTGCTTATTGAAAACAGTTAAGTTAGCTTGTTGGAAACTTTGAAAAGGTAGATGGCATTTTATTGAAATGAGGGCAGGGGGTTATATCATCATCAGAAGATTCAAGTGGAAAAGTTGGAGGCTTTTCACGAAATGATGTGATTCACCAGACAGAGAACTCTGGTTCACATTGCAGCACGTTTATTGAACAAGTTCTCCTGAGAAGAATTTGTGGCAAAATGGAGTCAAGTAGAAGAGTATGGAGTCAATGATGATTGCGTACACTGTAGTCTATGGCTTGTACAGAGTTCATATATTTTACATTTTTTTGTTGTTGGTTGAAGGTACAGAACTTTTTTTGCTGAACATATTTATATTGACTGATAGATATTGTTCATCATGCCTGAGTTAATTTTCATTGCTGCGGAGCAGATGAAGCGTATAGTTTTATTTCAATCAGTTTTATTTTACCCTTTGTATTATATTTTTTATTAAAAATTTTGTTTAATGTTTATTTATTTTTGAGAGAAAGAGAGAGAGAGAGACAGCATGAGCAGAGAGGGACAGAAAAAGGCTGAGACACAGAATCTGAAGCAGGCTCCAGGCTCTGAGCTATCAGCACAGAGCCTGATGCAGGGCTCAAACTCATGAACTGTGAGATCATGACCTGAGCCAAAGTTGGATGTATAACCAACTTAGCCACCCAGGTACCCCCTATCCTTTACATTTTATTTTAAAAGACTCATTATTAGACACATGTGTGTGAGTGAGGGTATTTTATACACAAATTTTATTTGAAGGCTTACTTTTTAAATTTATTATTTATTTATTTATTAATTAATTATTAGAACCAGTATTTTATCAGATCTGAAATTTTTGAGATCTTTTTCAAACTTCATGTTATTCAAGACAATAGTCAGGGAAATATGTTGCTTTGGATTGTGGTCACCTATCTCTGTGTGGCACTCAACATTTGTGATTTTACTTGTGAGAACTTGGAAGAGCTCAGGTATCTATTTCCATATACTTAACTAGTATCTTTACTCGGTGTATCCTCTCTTTCGTCATTCTCTGGTTTATCAGTAAAGCAAATTAAAATTAATCTAGCTGAATATAAGGCATCATTCTTAACCCAGATCAGACTTTGAATCCAGCCCCTGGCCTACCTCACATGTAACTTCTCAGATATTTTAAACATCTGTATACATCAGAAAAACAAACAGGCAAAAAAGCTAATCTCCTGGCTACTACCATGCTCAGCCTCTTATGAATCTAAAAGTAATGCACACTGCAATAGCCAATTATACCTATTATTTTGTAATTGATACTCCTACAAGGCCACGTGCCAGATTCATATATGTAATGCCTAGAGGTGACAGTGACTGAGAACCTTCAGCTTAAAATTATCTCATTAAACATTTCAAATTCTTATATGAACAGACAGATTTTAAAGCATTTCTCAAATCAGTGGATTTCTTCTATTATTTATTACATTATAAAAAATTTTATTATATAATTAAACTAAAGTGTTACATTTTATTGTAAATCATCACTTACATATGAAAAATAACATCCTTGGATTGTTATATTCATCTACAGATTTATAATTAGAATTACCACAGTGACAGGTTAAAGCTATTATTTTAAGAAAGTCCATATATTCATAATGACTAATCAATTTGGCATTTTTCCTTAAAAAATATAGTCTAGTGAAATATAAAGGCAACCTGTATCATTTCAAACCAGAGATCATGCGTATTCCCAAGTTTTTCCAATGAATACCATGATAGTTAAGACATATCCAGACTATGTATTAACATGTTTATATATTCTTAAGTTTTTTTTTCAAATATTATTTCTGAAATTACTAAACTCTTTCAGGTCCTATTAACATACACTGCTAATTATTAATTGTCAACTACCTTACTGTTTTAACTGTCAGTCATTCAGAAGTTTCTCAATTATGTCCTTTCAAAGTCATATTAAGCATTATTGTATTTGACCTAGTATTTACATTAAATTTTAGATACCAATATTTTTTCAAGAAATTCATATATAGTACCATTATATGTATTAATCTGTGGTTGGACATTCATTTCTAAACTCTTCTATTAATTTTAGTGCCCTAGTTACCTACCATCTCTAGTAAAATCTTTGAATCATCTTTTTTTTTTTTAATGTTTTAATTTTTCATTTTTGAGAGAGATAGGGAGAGTGTGAGTGGGGGAGAGGCAGGGAGAGGGAGAAAGAGAGAATCCTAAGCAGGCTCCACACTGTCAGCACAGAGTCCTACAAGGGGTGTGAACTCACAAAACCATGAGAGCATGACCTGAGCCGAAACCAAGAGTAAGACACATAAGCCAGGTGCTCCTGAATCATCCTTTTATTTGTGTCCATTCAGTCCATCTGAACATATATTATTGTATTATTTCTGTCTTACTAGTTTAACCTGAGTATCTTTCATAGAACAAACTGTTTTTAGCCTCTCCTAAGTGATATACCCACATTAATCTCATTCATTTTTAAAATTATAATTCAAATACTGTCTCTTCCATGGATATGTACCTGATTGCAGGTGAGAAGCAAAACTTGTCCCTCTTTTCACATATGGAATTTATTGTGTCACCAATTTTTTACTTATAGAAAACGTGCATACTAATATGATATAAACATTTGAGGCTTGGAAGGGTTCCTGGACTGTCTTTGCACTAAGTAATCACTTTTTGAATGCTTTCCTTGTATTAGTAGGGAATCGAGTTTGCAGCAAGATTATTCTATTTCTCCACATTTTATTTTTTTAATGTTTTTTTTTTTTTTTGTTTGTTTATTTCTAGGAGAGAGAGAGACAGCATGAACAGGGGAGGGTCAGAGAGAGAGAGGGAGTCACAGACTGAAACAGCTCCGGGCTCCGAGCTGGCAGTCAGCACAGAGCCCGACGCGGGGCTCGAACCCACGAACCGTGAGATCATGACCTAAGTGAAAGTCGGACGCTTAACCGACTAAGCCACCCAGGCGCCCCTATTTCTCCACATTTTAAACTGTATACAGCTTCAGTTCTAGTCACTCTTTCTTAGAAAAATATCTTTTATATTATATCTTGTCTATATTTCTATTCATTATTAACTTAAAGTCTTTAACAGTGGTATGTGAATATTACTGTTTTCAGAACAATAAAATTACTTATATTACCTAATTTAATCCTGAACTAATAAGTCTCATTTTATAGAAGAATAAACAGACTTAGGGTAGTTGTTTTCCCAAGGTCAAAGATCTACTATGAGACAAAACTGGGCCTGAAATCTAGGTTGATATTTTATAACATGCTTTTATCATGGCATTGAGTGGGGAAAGCATTAACATTAAGTAGGGGCTGGTAAAGGACCTTCAGAGAGGCAGGCTGCTGCTGCAAGTGGGAGGCTGAAGAAGCAGGAAAGGTTTGGGGGTGGGGGGAAGGATAAAGGTACTCCAGACCTGCCTGAGCTAGCTGCCATGCATGGAGTCTCACAAAATTTCTGATAAGGTCCCAGTAAAAAGTCAGGCACAAAATTCCTTGGCAGCTACACAGTCAGGATCCCTCTCACTCTTGAGAGCTATATAATTTTTCTCAATAAACTCTATCACTTTGCTCACTCTCTGTTGTCCACGAGATCCATTCTTCTTGAGATAAGTACCAGTGTCTCTCCCACCCTCCTGTAACAGTATGCTTCCCCTTCATTATTATTGCTTTAATCATAATTATAAAATAACTAAAAACATGTTTTCGTCACTTGCTGTCCCATTCACTTAAAAATACTTCTCATTTTTAAGTTAATGTATTATTCTCTCAAGTACATATTTTAAGTATTTGATTTCAATAAAACAAGGTGCTATCATTTGAAAAACTTTGGGTCCAATAGCTAACAAGATGAATGAAAGTGAAGCAAAATGGTAACTAATAATCACTTCTGTGGAGTCTAGGTAAATTTAAAGTTCTCCTTATTCCAAACAGTTCACTAGTTATTTCTATATTTCTTACAGCAAATCTAGAAGGATTGTCTCAAAAACCAAAGGAAAGATGATCTGATTTTAGAGAGATCACTCAACAGAAAAATGAGCAAGAGTTAACTCCACAAAATAAAATGTAAAAGTGAATGTAAACAATTAAACCTTATTAATCTCATTAATCAGGAAAGTGTAAATGTGTAAGAATGGCTAATTTAAAACAAAATTATAAATGGAAAAAATAAACAGACATCCACTTAGTCAATAGCTATTACCTATCTAAGATTCCAATACTAACACACAAACCAGAGATATATACAATTATACATAAATATAAATATATAATAATTATAACCAAGAACTGTGTCTTTTACTAAATTCTTTTATGTGCTTTGAGTCTACCTTAAAGTAACATGTTCCTCATAAATTATTTCTTAGATTATTCCAGCCACAACATTCACTTTTTTCTGAATACCTGTTACTTTCAATTTCAGTACACTGTCGATTAATATGCACAATCTTTTATGACAATGTGGTTGATTTCTTTTGTCGATGAGATTTTATGTGGTTTGAGCTATTGAAGATACATCTTGCTCTGGTCCTATAGCTTCATTAATACAATACTGGACATAATATTTGGTTGGAGATATATATATATACCCCAAGCAGGCTCCAAATGTCAGCACAGAGCCCAGTGCAGGGCTGGAGCTCAAGAACCATGAGATCGTGACCCAAGCCATAATCGAGTCTGACACTTAACCAACTGAGCCACACAGGCACCTCTGGTTACATATAGTTTTTGATGGATTGGTACTTATCTCTGTACTCAAGCAAAGATATGTGCAATTTAAAGAACATTCCTTTCAGTAAAATGATTATCTAAACCAAAAAGAAAAAAAAAGTAAATCCAAAATATGTACTTTACCCCTGCTATATCAGCCCTTTAATTCTATGGATGAGAAATTAGAGATGTAGAGTTTTAG
The DNA here is from genome assembly GCF_003009895.1 of Hyaena hyaena. NCBI lineage: Eukaryota > Metazoa > Chordata > Mammalia > Carnivora > Hyaenidae > Hyaena > Hyaena hyaena. The sequence continues at coordinate 358,989 of NW_024081171.1, forward strand.
AGTTTGTCCAACATTACATAGCAAGCTAGTGACAAAATGATAACTCAGATACAGGTCCACTTTTTTTTTTTCTTCCAAGATTCCATTTATATTTAAGTTAGTTAACATATAGTGTAGTGTTGGTTTCAGGAGGAGAATTTCGTGATTCATCACTTATATATAACACTCAGTGCTTATCACAAGTGCCCTCCTTAATCTCCATCATCCATGTAGCCCATCCCCCCACCCACCTCCTCTCCAGCAATCCTCAGTTTGTTCTCATAGTTAAGAGTTTCCTATGGCTTGCCTCCCTCTCTGTCTTTATCTTATTTTATTTTTCCTTCCCTTCCTCTATGTTCATCTGTCTTGTTTTTTAAATTCCATGTGTAAGTAAAATCATATGGTATTTGTCTTCCTCTGATTGCAGATCCACTGATATTTCAGGCCACTGTAATCTGCAATTTAAGAAATAAATTTAATAAAAAGAGAATTCAGGAACAAAAAAGAGCAAATTGATTGTGACTCCAGGAGTCAAATTTTCTTTCCTAGAATGAAAACCATTGTTTAATGTCTCTGTCCTTCTTCCTATGATATACGATGCTGAATGCTAGTTGACAAACTTAGCTGAAGAAAAGTGGTAGTAAATAATACAAAGAAAAATAAAACACAGGAATTGGATATTTCCCTGTGGGATAATAAACATGGCAAAAAACTCTCGACAGCCCAAAGTATAATAGATGTTGTATAGCCATCTGGAATGCCAAATGCAGTGCATCTAGCAAGAAGTAAAGGAAGACAGATGGGCATTTTGTTTTCCATATTGTATTCCCAAGAACCACAAGAACCTACTTGAATGACCAAGGGCACAATAACCTAATCTACTAGCAAAACACTGTGGTAATAAAGGAGAGGAAGAAAAAAAAAGGAAGAATGTTGCTGTGATAAAAAGTACAGTGTTATCAGAATTTATCATTAAGGAGAAATGAAAAACAGCAGAAAGAAAGAAAGAAAAAAATCCATATATAGTATGTGAGAGAATTGTGAAAACAACATTTACTGCTATGTATTTTAATACTGTCTTTGCTATTTGTTTACCAAAGACATGAGACTACTTTTTTTTTTAATCCCTTCAACTATAAACTATAGAATATCATTTGGCAGGATGTTAGGGTATTGCTATAGGTAAAGTTTTATTTTGAATTACTTTCTTTTTTTAAGATATTTTTCAAATGGTGGATATTATTAGAATTCATATTTTATTTGGTTTTTGCTTCCTTTTTCCCTTAAAATAATTATTGTAAGTACTGGCTCAAGAAAAATAGTAGTTAATAAAAACAAGCATTAAGTTATCATCTATAAAAACAAAGTGAATGACAAATGAGAGATGGATGATAGACACTGAATGAATGAGACAGAGGCAAGTTTTCAAGAAATGATTTTAAGAAACCTGTTGGGAAGAAACTTGGGAAAAAGAATGAATTATACTTTTGCCTAAAATGTTGAAGAACAATAATTAATGTGACATAGGGCTTAACTATTTTTAGGAGAAAAAGCTCAAAGAAAAGAAAGCAGACAGGTATTTTCCATATAAAATAATGCAAATATATTAAAAGGGAAAATTTTAGAAGGTCTTTAGATGAATAGACTGAAGAGTCAAAAATTAAGTCCTCCTTTAAGAGAAACCTCGGGCTACACGTAGCTCCAGTCCCAGTTCCAGGAAAAGCCTCAGACTGTTCAAGGCTAAAGCCATCCTCGGACCGCCCTCAGGTCAGCTAATCAAAAACATTCCATTGGTCTGAGTCAAGGCTGAGAACTGCAGATACAAACTAGCAATTTCTCACAGCTTGCCTGAACCCCACGTGGGCCCTTTGAACTCACCTCACAATTGGTCATTTTCAAAGGATTCTCAAAAGTCATGTTTGGGTCCCACCAAAAGTAATGAACACCTCACAGATACTAAATGGTCAAAGCTATAATTGTAATTGGTGCTTATATGATGATGCTACATGTACTGTAACACCCCATCCCTTACTCCTTAAAAACCCTATTTGTTATTGTTCTTCGCTTCACCTTGCTGCCATGACACTGGTAGGCTGGTGAGCCCCTGCCTGAGCTTGTAATAAAGACCCTTTTGTATTTGCATCGGTGCCGGCTCCTTGGAGGTCTCTGGGACTCGCGATTCGGGCACAAGACCATACAGCACATTAACCATGTGTTTTTAAAGTAATAATTCTGAAATAGATTTATACAGATTTCAGATTAAATAAAAAAATACCACTTTGCTATCCAATTAATTGTTTAAATTTCTCTTATGTGGCATCATGCAGCATGCACTGTGGTGTCAGTAATGTCATTAATATTTTTTTATTTAAAAAAAGGAGAATTATGTTTTCTTTAGATGAATCCTAGGTGAAAGTTTTCACATTAGTCAGTTTTCAAATAATGTTATTTTCCTATTCCGTTAAACATAAGCAAACATTTATTTTGTAGGTTTTGTAGTAAGTTATAAATTAGTGAATTAGTCCTTTAAACTAGTATGCTTTCTTTTTTTTTAAACTAACTCATTCATGAGAGCCTTAGGTGATAATGGTGATTATGGGTTAGCACTCTATACCATGTCTAAGTTTTTCTTTTTGGGCTAGGGTAGAACACCCTGATTTTTTCTACAAGCTCAAGTAAAGCTACTGGCTGCAATTTACACCAAGGTTTTACTGTCCCAGGGGTGTCTCGAACATGGAAAAAAAGCAGTCCCATATTTAATATGGCGCTGAAGGATGGAAACACTTCTTAATTCTTATTTAAACATTGCTTCTGATAAACCCTTAAGAAATAAGAAAATCGAGCTTTTAATTTCATTATATCAACAAGGAACCATCTGGAGAAAAACAACAAAATACCATAACTTGTGTAGCCTTGAATGCGCTCCATGTCTTATCAGCTGTGATTTGATTAGCACACTTCATTTTAATGAGACCTCATGCTAAACTCACTGACTCTAGAGAACTATGTCATATACTAGGATTGATAGAATATGGTAAATTCTTTTGTTAATATGCACACAGTACTTGCAAGCATTGTTCTGAATTACAGACTATTCTTCCTAACCTCCAAATGGCACTAAGTCAAAAAGCTGCATCATTTTTCAGTATCTAAGCTTTTGTAAATTAGTCTCTCAATTGCCAAATGTAGCTCCTTCTGCTTTTTGTCGTTGCCAAGGCAAACATATTCTTTTTGGTGTTTGTAATGATATATGCAATACTGCTTCTTTTTTCTCATTTCCACTATCTCTAAGCATTGATGACTTCTTTTTTGTACTTATTATTTTAAAAAACAGAGAGAGTGTGAGCAAGCGAGGGGCAGAGACACAGGGAGACACAGAATCTGAAGCAGGCTCCAGGCTCTGATATGTTGGCACAGAGTCCCACACACTTGGCAGCCCAACACACTGAGCCACACAGGGACCCCGACGTTTATTTTCAAGTTTGAAGTTTTAAGTGATATTGGAAAACTCATTTTTCATAGCAAATGTTAGCAAGATTTACTTCCTAATACTATTGTTTTAATTAGATGATAAGTCAGGGAACAAAAACCAAAATCAAAAGGATGTCCTCATTGCCATTCTTCTCTAAACACAGCTTCAACATTTGCATTAGAGGAAAAAACAACAGCCTGTAATTACCAGAGGTTCAAGAGATTGTAAAATTAAAAAAAAAAAAAATAGGAGGGATGGATATTGAAAACTATCATCAACATACAAACTAAAGTAGATGATGTAAGTAATATATAAACTGCTGGATTTTGAATATAATGTGGAAAGCTTTAAATCATTATAATTAATTTAACAACTCGTTAATGTTTGGTGTGTAGTGTGTATCAGGCTGGCCCAACCTATTTACTAAAGTTAGGAAAACTTAGGATCATTACATTTTATAAGTGATCAGGCCAAGACATACTTTTAATTTTGCAAACTGGAAACATTTTTAAGTTTCTTTATTTGACTTAATCTTAGTTACATATAAATCAATTTTAATTAATTTTCTATTCCTTTTTAATTCAAGGAAATAAGTGAGCCTTCTCCAAGTATAGTTTGATAAGATTATTTCTAAACCTTTACCACCTCCCCCCAATTGCCTAGGTGTTAACATTTGCTATCTTAAACCATCTAAAAGGTGATTGTTTTTCTTTGCCTTGTCCTAGTAAGATGGCATTTTTAACTAAGAAAATACCTGGATGCTGGGAGCCACACTGGCCTCACTGGATGACAGTCAAAGCGAGGAAATGGCAGTGTTTGCCCAGCTCCTGCCATGAGAAACGAAAACTGGTATCTCCTTCTGCTACTACTGGCTCATGTTGGAAGTGGGGCTGCTGGTATTGACCAGGCCTCACAATATTCCAGATTAGACCGATATTCCCCACACAGATTGCTCATAAGGAAAAGCATATCCCTGCCTTTTCCAAAGAGACTTCAGATGAAAACATTGTGGATGATTGTCAACAGGCTCTTCCTAAGGGCCTTGCAGATCCAAGACTTACACAATAAAGGGGGCTTGAGTCCGGCCCTGAGACAAAGAGCCTAATTTAGAGTTAAGGGCTGATATCCATTCCCACCCAGTTGTTTCTACTTGGAGCACTGGCCGCCCCCCACCCCCCACCCAAGGCATTTCTTATCAAGTATCTGGAGTGACTTATTCTGGCCTTGAATATGCTGATTGCTCCCTGTGAAGGAACCTACTGAGGAACTTCTTTTGTGATTATGGGAGTAGAGGTATTTCCTGAAAGACCTGTTTGACCCCTGCTCACAGAGAAGTAACTTCACCCTCTTATGTTAAAAACATTGTCTGATATGCTAAAGATACCTTTTTCCCCATAGGATAAGCATCTAAATTTCTACCTCAATCACTATTGAGGAACCTATTGAGGAACTTCTACTTTTGTGATTATGGGAGCAAACATCATGTTTCCTGAAAGTCCAGTTTTTCTTGATATTTTCACCTTAAACAAACAAGCTATTGACCCCTGCCCACAAAGAAGTAACTTCACTCTTTTTATGCTAAAAACATTATCTGGTATGCTAAAGATACCTTCCTTCCCCATAGGATAAGCATCTAAATCACCTACCTCAATCACTATTGATAAAGGTTATGCAGGAGTCTTCTACAAATCTATGTTTTGGGAAATTCTTACATATCAAAGAAGTTTATCAGAAATCATTGTCTAAGGCAAATGCCACTTCTGTGCCAGACGCCAAACACTTAATTATAAAATAAGTTGGGCCCGGGTCAGAGCAGACATGCCTGCCTGGTGACCAGAAATACTGCCGGGTGTCTCTCACCCTTCCCTCGCCGACACTATCCATCTTTCAGGGACCCCTGGACACTGGCCAGAGCCCGTCTCCAACACCTAGATCCTATCTAAGATAAAATAAAATGGTTTCACAGCAGAAATAAGTTCAGGGATGCTACCCAAGTCTCTTTGTTCTTATGATAATGAAGAGCCAAAAATTAAGTCCTCCATTAAGAGAAACCTCGGGCTGCACGTAACACCAGTCCCAGTCCCAGGAAAAGCCTCAGACTGTTCAAGGCTAAAGCCATCCTCAGACCGCCCTCAGTTCAGCTAATCAAAAAGAAAAAAAATAGGAACATTCCTATGGTCTGAGTCAAGGCTGGAAACTGCAGATACAAACTAGCCAATTTCTCACTGCTTGTCTGAACCCCACGTGGGCCCTTTGAACTCACCTCACAATTGGTCATTTTCAAAGGATTCTCAAAGGTCATGATTGGGTCCCACCAAAAGTAATGAACACCTCACAGACACTGAATGGTCGAAGCTGTAATTGTAATTGGTGCTTATGTGATGATGCTACATGTACTGTAACACCCCCATCCCTTACTCCTTAAAAACCCTGTTCGCTATTGTTCTTGGCTTCACCTTGCTGCCATGACACCAGCAGGCTGGGTGAGCCCCTGCTCAAGCTTGTAATAAAGACCCTTTTGTACTTGCATCGGTGCCGGCTCCTTGGAGTGAGGGGCCTAGACAAACTAAACCAAAAACTCAACCAGCTTTTCTGCTTCTGTACAAGTGCTTGCACTACGGGAAACTAAAACCTAACTAGCTCCTTCCGCTTCTGTACCATTGCTTAAGGCTGAGTTTCAGCTTTCCCGAAACTATCAGGCAGTTACACATTGCCCAAGGCAGGAGAAACCACCCTTGCAACACCCAATCAGGAAAGTCCAGCGACCACCCTCCACATTACTGAGGGAGAGGCCTGGAGATAGAAACTATAGATAGGACCCTGTTACCTAATGTTAAAGTTAACCTGTTAGTCGCCGAACAAGACCCTAGGCTCGCTCTGTGATTGGTTGAATTCAAAGGTATCCTAAATGTTGTAATTGGATCCCGCCAAAAACCTGATGGCGGGAACCAATCAAATGTGGTATATGTTCACATTTAAATATCAACCAATGACAAACCTGTAACCATAGAGATCCCCTGTCCCTCCCCATGACTTGTTTACTCCTGTCTATAAAAAGGCTGCAAAGACTTTGTTCGGGGCCTCTCAGCGTCACCGGCGACGAGTGTGCGGAGGTCCAGGTTCGAACCTGCAAATAAACGACCCTTGCCGATTGGCTTTGACTCTGGTCTCTGGTGGTCTGTTTTTGGGGTCTCTCGAACTCTGGGCATTTCAATAATATAACACCATTGTTGATTCCCTATTACCTTGTAAAGATTACTCCTTTAATCTCAAGTGTAGCCAACAAACAAATGTATATTTTTTTGCTAGAAATTGGAGAGACAATATTGTAATCTTCTCAGACTGGATAATTATTAAGCAGCTAAAGAAAAGTGACAATTTTCCAGCTATAGTTCATCTGTCAAGCTAAAGTACATAAAGGGAAGTCCGATTCAGACTCTACAGTTTTGAATGCCACCAATATGTCAATAATTTCTGGGTTTTCCTTCTTGGCTATATTCAGTCAAATTCTGACCTATGCTCACTGTATAAGGAATAAAAGAGGATTCCTAGGGAAGAAAGAAGCTGTGACCTCAACTCTGGTTGATACTTTGAGTTTTATTTCCAGTTTTAATTAATCTATTTTGTTAAAGAAAAAAGACTGTAGGAAACCAGAATATGTTACCCCAAAACATGCCTTTTTGACATACAGACTATTTTGAGCTGAAGGCAATTTAAGACGCAACAAACACCATTAAAGCTCTCTCTACTCCTCCCTCTTTCTGTGTAAAAGCAGGATATGAATTCACCTTGACTGGAATGACTCTAGACTCATCGTGGAGACAGCACCAGATGAATCTTCAAACAAACCTTATACTCCATCACTTTCCTTCTATACCATCCCTGTGCTTCCCTTGGAAGCCTAAAACTACTTTTTTTTATTCAGTCACTGCTCTATAAATTTCTTGTTCTTTGTTGAAGATGCTATGAGGTCTAATACTAGACCATCTTTTTGTAGTACTCATTCTCTGAGTCTCTCCCATATACGTATGAAATACACATGTTAATAAACTTCTTTTAGTTTTTCTCTTGTTAATCTGTCTTTTGTTACAGAAATCCAGACTGAGAAATTAGAAGTGTAGAACGAAAACTATCTTTCCTTTCCTTTCAAGATATCGTATCCGCTCTTACTGAGGCTTTTAGTTTTTGAAATCTATGAAATTGGGAAGTTCATAAACTAAAAGCAACAACACAAAAGTAAAAGTTAAGAAACATGAGTCTTTAAAGTTGTATAATGGGTGAGAAATTGTATTTTTTAATAATAAACGATCATCAAATAAATTAATTTCATATCCATTTGAAGATTCAAGAGAGAATCCTATATTCCCAGAAGGTATACTTAAATACAATTCCTTTTTTTTTTTTCTTGTTTGGAAAAAAGAAAATATTTTAAAGTTGATAAATCAAGAAATAACACCTAAGGATACTTTTAAAATTCATGAATCCTTACTTATTCAACCCCATTTCCTGCTTGCCCTTTGAGTGTCTCCTTTGTGTAAAAGTTCTTCTATTGCTAGATTTTATTGTCCTTTCTCATAGTGTGGAGTAGCCTCAATTGTTTGCTGATTTTGAACTGTGCCCTCATTTCTACCTTAGAGTCCTCTTACATCAACTGCCTCATCTCTTTGTTCAGCCTGCCATGGGAAGAATGAGAGTGGGGTGTTGATTGGATCTACCATATTGGTTCTGGGACACAAGTTTATTATATGTGTCCACTAGAAAGGATGGAAGGGTGGAGGGACAGGACATGCCATTTGACAGAGTTCCTTTAAAGATACTCTTACTTCCTAATGAGTGATACCAGCTAATTGAGAGATTGGCTTACTACACGGAACTAAAACTAAACTGTACTGTTCCTGGCTAGAATCAAATACCTTCTTATCTAATGGTTTATGCTGAATTTTTAGAGTTGTGTTGGAGACAGGCTATTTTAGCTTATAGCAGTCCAACTAATCTCACAAGATGTCCATATTTTGCTTTCAGCTTTCTTCACCTCTCCATGTGGCTCTACTACTCATTCCTACAATTCTTTTTCTCTCATCCGTCCTGGACTATGGATCCTGCTTCAGTAAGAATCTAATTACGTGCCTTCTTTACAAGGTTCTCCATTGTCCATGATACTGCAAATATTCATCTTCCTGTATTTGACTAGGATTTGTATTTGTTCTTTTCTAGACTGTGCTTAATGCATTTAGGGATTGGGATATGACAGAGAAGTTATAACATATCCTCAGCCTTTACTCATGAATTGGAAGTCTCATAAAGTCCATGGCCTTTCATTTGCCCTTTAATATAAAAAAGTGTACAAAACTTGCATGTCAGTTCTTCTCCACCCATAAGTTGCCCCACTACCATGAATGCTGTCTTTTATATCACTTTACTTTTTAATATACCCATATATTTGATTTACCTTACTCCTTTTTTGTACTTTTATCTGTTGCTAATTTTATTGTTTTAAAAAAAATGAGCACCTGAGAAATGTGGCCATTTGGCTATGACAAAAGGGAAGGGGAAAATAATCATTGTGAAATATGATAAGAATTTCTTGATAACAAGAGCCTACTTTCTGGGGGAGGGGAGTGGAATGTCAAAGCCTTATCTCTACTGGAGGAATCAAATTCCTCCCAATAGTCTTCTATAGTCTTATTTCACCTCAGGGTGAAAACATAGTTAACAAAGAGTTAAAGCTTCAAGGAAATAAATAGAGAACATTGTAGCCAGGGATAGAAATAGGAGAAAGGAGCAGGGAGTGGGACTATACCCTGAGGAACCAGTTATGAAGTCTGCAGTTTCATCCAAAAGAATGTGATATATAGGACCCTCTCCCTCATACATCACCACCACACCAAGAAGGCTCCAGTTACAGTGAATCGGAACTCAAAGAGCTAGAAATTGGTACCTTCATACATTGTTGGTGGAAATATAAAATAGAGTAGCCCTGGTGGAGAACAGTTTGGCAGGTCCTCAAAATATCAAATACAAAGTTATCACATGACCTTGCAATTCTGTTCCTAGGAATACACCCAAAAGTGCTGAAAACATTTGTTCACACAAAAACTTGTATATGAATGTTCATACTGGCATTCACAATAGCCAAGTAGTGGAAACCACTCAAATGTCCATTAACTGGTGAATGGATAAATAAAATGTGTTATATTTGTACAATACAACACCATTCAGTCATAAAAAGGAATGAAGCATTGGCACATGCTACAACATGGCTGAACCTTGAAGACATTACACTAAATTAATGAAGCGAGGCATAAAAAGCCACATTTGTGAAAATCCATTTATATAACATTCCCAGAATAGGCAAATGCAAAGACATGGAAAGTAGATCAGTGATTGCTAGAGGATGCGGGTCAGAGTAAATTGTTATAACCACGAATGAATATAGGTATCTTCTCAGGGTAATGGAAATGTCCTGAAATTAAACAGTGGTGATGGTGGCACAATATTGTGAATATACTGAAATTGAACTGGTGAAATTTAGTAATGATGTGCATTTTATCTCAACAAATGTTTTTAAAAATCTAACAAATGCCACCTCAGCTAAGTGATCAACGTTTATATTACCAGTGATGTCATGCTGGTGGAATATAATATATACTTGGTATTATAAGAATAGCTCTTATAATCATACTATAAGAATACGTCTATGGTCTTAGCCCCTAAAACCCATATTCCAAATACGATCATGAGAAAAGCATTAAAATTTTTTCTTTTCAGTTGAGAGAAATTCTACAAAATTTCTCACCAGGACTCCTCAAAACCTTCACAGTCAAAATATAAGTCCAAAAATAAGGAATACCTGAATAGCTGCCACAGCCAAGAGGAGCCTCAGGAGATGTGATGACTCAATGTAATGTTTTCTGGGTGGAATTCTGGAACATAAAAAGGACATTAGGTAAAAAGTTTATAAAAATATTTATTACACTATTCACTATGCTCTTAAATACCTTGTGTTCCTTTTGTATTTAGAAATCAATTGGCAACCTAATTTGAGAGTTCTTTACTTAATATGGACTGAACTACAGCTTCTTTCATGTTGAAATAATCTACAGAAGAATCTCATTTGATTTGTAATTCTGAGTTTACATTTCTGAACACCAAACATGCTGAGGTAACCAAGAAGGGTAGGGTAATCATCAGCATAGTCCATGAAGTAAATGAAACTGGGGATTTCAATCCTAATATTTACATAATTCTAATATATATTATATAAATAAGAACATATAGATATTATATAGATACATTTTATAATTAAAGCAATATTTGGAAGATTGATCTGGATACTAATGGTAGTTTTAAGCTCCAAAGCTTCACTTCTCAGTTTGCTGTCAAAGCTAATTTTGACAGTATGTAAGTTATATAGCTTTAAGTGATTTCCAGCAGGCACCATCAGCAATTTTAAAGTACTTGCTTATTCAGTAAGTGGTTTTGTTATATAGATATCTACTATCAAATGAGAGTATATGTAATTTTAAATTATATTTTAATGTTTCATTTCTCTTGATATTTAAAGGACTTTATATTTTCCTTATATTCACTATGATAGCTCATGGAAGGTAAAAAAGTTTTTGCTTTACTTAATAAAGATTAAAAACAACTTAATTTTTGAAAATATTTTGTCATGTAACTGTTAACTTTTGCTGCAATGCTGTAGATCTTCTTAAATATATTTAGTTGAAACTCAGATGTCTTTAGTTAGGTTTCCCAGAAGCAGACCCTGAAAAAAGGAGTTGTGAACTAGTAGTACACGGAGTAATCCTACAAAGAACTGGGAGGGGAAAGGGGAATTTAGAGAATAGAGAGAAGGGAACAAATAAAAGATGTGTTATTAAGTAGGTGGCTATTTTGCACAACTACAACTAAGGGAGACAATATGGAACACACTTCAGAATTTTCCGAAGCAAAGGGAAAACAGAGACAAGAAAGTCAGCCTGCAGTGAGACTAGGGTGGGTATTTGAAAATCTGGGGAGACTGGACAAAACATTTCAAAAGTACATATGCAATATTTCTTATAAAGTGGGAGATCAAATTTATTACACAGACGGACTAAGAAAGTCAACTGAAGTCATTCATAATGATTACGGGAGTTATAGGAACTTAAAGCTAACTTTTTTAGTATATGGTATATAATTTAATTTTTCTAGAGGTCTCTGAAGCACCTTTAAGGGCATCATTTATGACATATGGGCATATGACTCATATTTATGTTCTATGGATTCTTAAGAGTTATATATAAGAATTAATTTATTTTAACAATGTTAGTTTTATCATACACTTAGTATATTTTACTTTGAGAATCTTCTATCCCTTAAATAGGAAATTAACTTTCCATTACTCATCATTTTAACTAACATTTATTTGTCCTCATGAATAGTTATGCTTTTATAGCCATCAACCATGTGTATTATGTTTCTTCCTTATTCTAGCTGCTTAAGATTATCTTCTCTTATGTTGTCTGTGTATTAATATGTTGGAGAAAAAGGAATATAAAGTTAATAATTGCAGTTTACTTATAAAATAATATTGTATGGATTACCTGGAGCACCTGGGTGACTCAGTAGGTTGTCTGACTCTTGACTTTGGAGCCCTGCATTGGGGTTTAAAGCCTGCTTAAGATTCTCTTTCTCTCTACCTCTACCTCGCTTGCACATGTATGCATATGCATGCTCTCTCTCTCTCTCAAAAATAAATAAATAAATAAATAAATAAAGTACTGTATGCCTTTTTTGGAAAAAGGAGAATGAGAACAATTCTTAATTCTCACTAAGTTTTTTAAAAAGTATTTTACTGGATTTTCTGTAATTATCAAGTTTATCATCATTAGCTCAGGTTAAACTTCAATTATTTTCATGTTTTGTATTTAGCATGCATGATTATTTTTTAAAATTTTATTTAATGTTTATTTATTTTTGAGAGAGAGAGAGATACAGCACTAGCAGGGGAGGGGCAGTGAGAGATGGAGACACAGGATCTGAAGAGGCTCCAGGCTCTGAGCTGTAGCACAGAGCCCAATACAGGACTCCAACCCACAAACCATGAGACTATGACCTAAGCTGAAGTCGGAAGCTTAACCAGCTGTGCCAACCGGGAGCCCCATATTTTTAACAGTCTACAAAGTTTTTTTTTTTTTTAATGTTTTATTTATTTCTGAGAGAGACAGAGAGAGACCGTGTGAGCAGGGGAGGGTCAGAGAGAGAGGGAGATATAGAATCTGAAGCACGTTCCAGGCTCTGAGCTAGCTGTCAGCACAGCGCCCGACACGGGGCTTGAACCCACAAACCATGTGTTCATGACCTGAGCTGAAGTCAGACGCTTAATCGACTGAGCCACCCAGGCACCCCAACTGTCTACAAAGCTTACAGTTTGGTACAGCTTTGAACTATTTTCTCTCCTTAATTAGGATTATTATTTATTTAGTTCTCCTGCCTGATCCACCAGCCTTCTAATTACAATAAAACTTGAGATATATAACTAGAGTTTTCTTTTAGATACCTCAGAAATCTTTTATTTTTTCAATTTTTATTTAGATCTCAAATTTATTCTTGAAACTTTCATCATTTCTCCCAAATGAATATTCCAAAAGCAATCTATGACACATGTTTCTTCAAATTCAGAAATTTAATGTGCATTTAAATTTTCTGTATTATGGATTTACTTAATATGTGCAGAGAGGTACAAACAGATATACCCTAAATATGTATGTGAACAAGGGTTAAATATAATTGTTTTCTATAAAGAATCAAGAAGCATGTTTTTATTTCTTCTTCTCTGCTTCACTTGTTTTCCCAATCAATAAACTACATAAAACTGTTGACAAAGGTTGGAGGGAACAGTGTGGAATGAATTGTGTGAGTTCCTGTGGCTTTCCATTTCTTCAAACAGAAAGGCAACAGGACCCATTGGGCTTTCCTGTGAGAACCACTGAAACACTCCATGAAAGGTACTGAAGCCCAAGAGGCAGTAAAGATCTTTCTTTTGTTGTTATCAAAAGAATACTGGCTAATGTCTTTGCACTTTAGCAAGATGGCAGTCTGAAATGTTCAGAGTAATTATATACATGACACACAGTGTTGGGAGCCATTCTGAGCCCACTAGTCGAGAAAACTCCTGGTGAGGTTAAAGCAAGTTTGCAGGTCTCTTGCCAATCAGATGACGACCGATATCCACCCCCACTCAATTATTTCTGCTTGAGCACTGACCCCTAGGGTACCTTGTTGATCAATATCGGGAGTGACTTGTCCCCTTATTCCGGCCCTGGTATGATGATAGCACCTTGTGAAGGAACTTATTGTGGGAACAACTTCTTTTGATTATGGGAACAGACATCATGTCTCCAGAAGGTCCTGTTTCCCTCCATACTTTCCCTTGAGCTATGAACAGGCTAATGACCCCTAGTCATAAAAGATTGACCTTTACATGTACAATTCTGTTTCTACTGTTGTGTTAGTCCAAGATGTTCATACAGCTCAACATGTAAATCAACTAACCAAAAATGTCTCTCATGCCCTAGCTATTCAAGAAATCATAAAAGTAGACACAAAGGTAAATGCACTCATAGAGGCTATTCTACATATTGGGAAATAAGCTAAACTCTTTAAAGGTATGGTTGGCTCTCTGGTGCAATAAAGCATATAACTGGAAAAATCAAGTCTTGCCCGGAGACAAAGAGCCTAACTTAGAGAAAAGGAACAGATAAGGGCAGAAGATAAGTTAGTACATATACCTATGCTAACTGATGGTGTTTAGCAGCCCCTTCCCTAAGGCCTACTTTCCACAAACACCTTCCCTTACCCTGGCAGCTGTGATGAGGATGGATAAGAGTATCTACAAACCTATGACTTAATCTTAGTGTTATTATAATGTGAACACCTTGTTATTTTCTTAGTTACTCAACCTCACTATAATTGGGGCAATTCTGCAAGAAGACTTCTGTAAAACCTGTTTCTGTACATTTTCCAAAAACATCTTATCACAAAGAGCTATCCATTGTAAACATTCCATTTCCTGATGCCATGTTAACATTTGACCTATAAATAAAGACACCAAATCCGACAGGACAGAGATGCCTGCCTGGTGATCAGAAAGGATCTCGGGGCTCTCTCATTCTCTTTCGCCGACACCGTGCATCCTTCAGGGACCCCTGGACCTGTCAGGGCCGGCGCGGCCTCCGACAACAGAGAAACTACAAGGTTATGAGATTATACATTGAACCCACCAAATACTATGTAAAACTGTTGAATTAAAAACTATACCCACTACCCTTATAAATCTCTTCTTATGTGTCAATTACTTTATTATTTGTTAATGTGTATTTATTTTGAGGGAGAGAGAGAGTGCGAGCAGGGGAGGGTGAGAGATAGAGGGAGAGAGAGAAAATCTGAAGCAGGCTCTACATTGACACCACATGGGGCTCGAACTCACAAACCGTGAGATCATGACCTGAGTAAAATCAAGAGCCAGAAGCTTAAATGATTGATTGACCTAAGCGTCACACTAACAGCCAATTATTGGGCCAAGTACTTTTACTCTACTTTCTACTTTAGTTTATAACAAACTCTCATGAGAAACACTGTAATTTTATAGTTAAAAATGCAGCACTTAGAAAGTTAATAATTTGTCCAAATTTATAATTGTTGCAGCAGAAAATCAAATCTAGATTTATACAGTTATAAAGCAGATACTACAATGTTCTCATCTCAGTTCTCTTTTATTTTCAGGCATATTTTTAAAAGTTGCATTAAAGTAAAATATAACATTTTAAACATACTCAGAGTTTTTTTATGTTGTGTACTGAGTATTTAAAATGACAAATTATCCTAGATGTATGTTTTCAGTAAGGATTATGAGAAACTTGAAATTAAAGTCTATCAATAAAAGAACTGTCTTACAAAAATTTATCTAGTTTTATGGAGCACTGGAACTTGATTCTCTTTTATAAAAGCATGTTTTATTTCTGTTTGGCATTTTATCTTATTAAAATCCAGAAAAATGTGGTTCATGAAGTTACTGATATCTTAATTTAGTCAAAAGTATTTAATATTTAATATTAACAGAAGAGGTAATCAAATCTGAATTTAAACAAAGAAACCTTAGAAAGTTCTAAAGAATAGAGTTGCTATGCTCTGATCTCTGAAATTGGTCCATAATTTTAATTTTTAAGAAAAATAAAAAGCTTCATATTTCTACTCCCTGTACAAGGGAGAGATATACTAATAAACTTTACAATAATCATAACAAAAATTTTGTTGTTTCTATCACAGATGAATGGCTCTGTTTTCTAAACTCTAAATACGTTATGTGGCCATAAGAAGTAACCGATGAGAGCTAAAGACAAATTTTATTTCAAATGTAGTACTTAGCAAAAGCAATGTAGATATAGTGTGCTTTTCTACACCTACAAATCATTAAATACTGAAATCTTCTTGACTATCACTTTTTTTTTTTTTAAATGTTTTATTTATTTCTAGGAGAGAGAGAGAGAGAGAGCGTGAGCAGGGGAGGGTCAGAGAGAGAGGGAGTCACAGACTGAAACAGGCTGCAGGCTCTGAGCTGGCAGTCAGCACAGAGCCCGACGCGGGGCTCGAACCCACGAACCGCGAGACCATGACCCAAGCGAAAGTCGGACGCTTAACCGACTAAGCCACCCAGGCGCCCCTCACTTTTTTAATGTTAATCAGAGAGGAACAAATGTGATTAATAGATTCAGGCAAGGCCAAATTGACCTTTAAAAATTCTGTTACATTTATCAGTTTTGTATGATGAAAAATTCCCTTTGGCACTTTATAAACTATAAGTAAGTGAGTAAAAGAATGAAGATCTCACAAGTTACAGAGTCTAGTTCAGTATGTAGAATACTGATCTTGTGATCAAACACTTAGTTACTATTACTAACCCTTCTACTATATACAGGATCTGGTTAAGTTACATAACACTCTCCCCCTGATCTGTGCCTAACATACAACAGAGGACCTAGCAGATGGTCCAGTAAAAAGGGATTACTGATGTTGTAGGAGATATAGGGGAGAATTATAAGAATTAGTGCTCTGGAATAAGTGTCAATGAGGCTCAAGTTCAAATGGAACCTTGATAATGGATCGAACAGTGTAACAGTATAACAGAAAATAAGGCAGGATTATGGATACAGATACAGGGAGAATGGTAGAAATGAGCGTGGAGATTGTGATTTACTTCTAAAGTTTTTGAAAAGCAACCTAGGGGTTTCTAGTGCATATCACTGTTCAGACTAGGATTGGACTACAGGATGAGAGACTGAGACATGCATTAGAGGACAGAGTCAAGGATTTGGAAAATCAGGAGTGGCTGAACTCTTGACATCAGAAATTACAGAAGGATTGGTAGTAGAAAGATGTACAATGACCCATGTGTTGGCGAGAGTTGCTATAGTCTAAAGGCATGAACTTCAAAAGTAAAACATTTTGAGGAGGCTGGGAGTGGTCACTGGTCAGGAAGTAAGCAGCAAGGAACAAGGAAGGGATAAAGTAGAAGAAATTGCTTTATAATCTGTAAGGATATAAACGAATGTCAATAGTTATGATGTCTTCAATCTAGTACTTGGCCTAGCTTAGGTTTTACTTTGAAATTGGCTCCACATCATAAAAACTTACAGAATTTAAAATAATAGTAACAAAAAGCTAGTACCTAGGTCTACCCCCTGCCCTAGATGCTATTTTAAATGGCCTGATATGGGGTTCAGTTTAGGTCGTCCTAAAAGATCTACACGTGATTCTAATGTGCTGGTAGGTAGAAAACCCCAGTCCTAGCCAGAGGAAACACAAAACATCAGTAGCACATTAGCTAAAAGCAAACAACGACAGAAACAACCAGAAGACAACAACAACAAAATGCAAGCTTTCCACTGGTTCTTCTTTGTCATGTTCCTTAGTCACATGGCAATGCAAAAATCGGAAAACAAAGCATTTTTGGCTTTCTCCTCCCTTAAATTTCTTGCCTTTTCCTCTGTTTTCTGGCCCCTTCTACTTTTCAGCATAATCAGGTACTATTAACAACACCCTCTGTAGATCATATTTTGAATGATTCTTAGACCATGAAGTGTCTTGTACTCACTTTTTTGCCTACCCTTTCTCCCTCCCTCTACCCCCTTCCTTCCTTTCTTTTTTCTATGTGCTTCAAGAAAACTCATCAGTTCTAAGATATACTCTAATTCAAATTATCAAGAACACTAATATAAACCATAAAACCCTGAAGGTGTGCTCTTTTTCAATACTCTGTCCCTTTATAGACTAATAGCATATTATCATTTGGCACTCTAATCCTAATTCTTATTTGGCCTTCTTAACTGCAGTTCAAACATTTGATTTTTCATATAGACCTTTAATTCAACCTGAAAAAGCCAAATCAGTTTAATATATATATATAATATATATATATAATATATATATTATATATAATATTTTAAGCACTTATTTAAAATAAATTTATTCTACCTTAAGTGTATTTTGTTTGGCACCACGTCTTGATTGTTGTTGCATTTGAAGAATAACCACACTCTTGACAATAAAAAAAAAGGTATTCACTGAAAACCTTGTTTAAAGTACTAACATTAAAACCTCACTTGAGGGGCGCCTGGGTGGCTTAGTCGGTTAAGCGTCCGACTTTCGCTTAGGTCATGATCTCGCGGTTCGTGGGTTCAAGCCCCGCGTCGGGCTCTGTGCTGACTGCCAGCTCAGAGCCTGGAGCCTGTTTCAGAGTCTGTGTCTCTCTCTCTCTCTGACCCTCCCCTGCTCACGCTGTCTCTCTCTCTCTCTCTCTCCTAGAAATAGAATAAAACATTAAAAAAAATAATAAAAAAATAAAACCTCACTTGAGTCTTTTCATGTTGCAATTGCCACTTAGGAAAAATGCATGAAAATTCATCATTTTAGTTAATGTTTGAGCTGGGAATACCTTCTGATCCACCTTGATGAAATGAGTATTACATGGAGAATCCACAGCAATGGAAACATCTAGAGTAAGAGTGTTCACACTGTGCTGTTAGAAGCCAGGGATTTTTTTTTTCTTCCCACTAGAATTTTACTGTATCTTCAGAGAAAGGAGAGAATAGCTCTGCCATGTCTCTGGCCCATCTCTGGTCCATCATTCTACCTCTAACCAGAGAGCTAGAGGTGTCAGTATAAAAACACTTGACATTTATTAAGTCTACATTTAACATTTCGTCCTTTCAAATTTTTTTTTAATGTTTTATTTATTTCTGAGGGACAGAGAGAGACAGCATGAGCAGGGGAAAGAGATACAGAATCTGAAGCAGCTCCAGGCTCTGAGCTAGCTGTCAGCACAGAGCCCAATGCGAGGCTCGAACCCACGAGCCATGAGATCATGAGCTGAGCCGAAGACAGATGCCCAATCGACTGAGCCATCCAGATGCCCCAACATTTTGTTCTTGAGTAAAGGAATTATTTGTTATATATAAAAAAAAAGTGAAGGTCATTGGCCTAGAGGCAGACAATCTAACACAGATCATGAAGAATCTGCTGAGTATTGACAATAGACGTGTGTGTGTGTGTGTGTGTGTGTGTGTGTGTGTGTGTGTGTGTAGTCCTAAGTTATTATACTTTTGTTATGAATTCTAAGAATATTTAGGGGTCCATACAGCACAGATACTGGTCATTGCCTTCCTTATAAAAAAGGAAGCAGATTTAAAAAAAAAAACAGTTAAATGCCTTAATCACAGTGTTAACTTGGGGAATTCACCAATGTACTTCCTCTCTCATAAGTCATGTTTAATGGAAAGCAACAGGAAAACAATTTATATTTGGTAATGTAACAATGTATATAATATAACAATTTCTATTTGGTAGTGTGAGTGTCTGAATGTATTCTTTGGGAAGTCAAGCTGATGATCCCAACAAGAATTCATTTTTCAAAATACAAAATAAAATTTTGCCATGGAATTTTGAAACATTGCTGTATCTATTATTCTGATAGTAATTGAAGCTGATTTGATACCAGATACAAAGTTACCATAAAGTGAGTACTAACTTGATAGAGAATAGAAAGCTAGGAGCTAAACCAGCCATCTAAAGCTTTAGATGTTTAAGGCAAAAATTAGCTCAGGCACTCTACTTTGTTTATCTGTAGACAAGCAGTATTTGAATTCAAGAAAAGAAAAATTTCTAGATTATTGAAAAACTTCTAAAAGGGGAAATTTCTCATTTGTGTTTAAGATTACTGTTATTTCTAACATGCACTCCTGTCTATTTATGAAGGAGACTTGAAGTCCACGTTAATTTTTCACTATCCAGTTGGTACTTGAAGGTATTGATTTCTTTTGTTAATTAAGTAAAAAAAAAAAAAAAAACCATCTGGAGGGGAACATCCTTTTGTGCTAAAAAATAATATAGAAATATTGGATAAAAAGTTGGGGCATCAGGATCACTCAGTCAGTTAAGGATCTGACTTTGGCTCAGGTCATGATCTCACAGTTAATGAGTCCAGACCCGGAACAGGCTCTCTGCTGTCAGTGAGAAGCCCATTGGGATCCTCTGTCTCTCTCTCACTCTGCCCTTCCCCCACTTGCATGCTCACTCTCTCTCAAAAATAAATAAACATAAAAAAGTGAACTATTATAGTGAAAATGATTCTGTACAATGGTGTATGTATCATAGAAACCTGGCATATGCAGATTTATCATTCCCAGCTTCAGATATTTGCAAGTGACTCCAATAGAGATTGATATGTGGTTATTTTCAGTTTGTTTTAGGAAACTTCTGTATGAGAATGAACCACTGGGCCAGGGGTGTGGACAATTCAGTTGCTAAGCAGCCATCTTAGCAGTGCATGTCAGTATGGTTTCCTCCTTTGTTTCTGCCTTTACTAAACCTCTTACATTTAGACTTAAATTACTTTTCTTAGGCAAATGAAACAAAAAATAAATCCAAATGAAGGGTTGTTCATGTTGATGAAGACGTTTCAAAAGTGGAAACTGTTATGCAAAGTTGGATAGATTAAAGTGCAGCAGTTGAATTGTGCAACAGTATATGGATATGTCACACACACACACACACACTTTTAGACAGTGGCCATGTAAGCATAACATTCTTTTTCAACTCTTAGACAAAATAAGCATAAATTGATTGACTATTCATTAAATGTCAGAAGATATTCAGAGGAAACAAGAGACTTTCATGGAAACATATTTCTGGGTAAAATCAAACTTTTATACATTAGGGCACATATGCAAGCAAGCACTGACATGCATATATGATTGTTCAGGAAAAACAACTTTCTGTGTATAACAAGAAACTAAGAGGAATCTTATGCTCACATTTAAGAGAATTAGTTTACTCTATTGAAGAGTCTCTTCTCTTAGACAGAAGTGTAATAGGACAGCATATGTATATACTGTATATATAATAGATGATAAAACTTACTCAAGCATGCACATCTAATGATAAGCACGTCAAAGGTCATCATATCATCAATTTATGGGCAATATGACCAAAACTTAGATTAAAAAAAGCTTATTATATTATTTTACAAACAAAAAGTTGTTAAGGAGTCGTGGATAGTAACCTGCTATATGCTGGATGTCTAATAAAATGAATGATTAGCTAAAAGTACAATTAACTTTCTAGTCTCCTTTAATTGTTGGGGATGTAAGCAGAAAAACATTTTTATTCATTCAATTAATAACAGATTAATTATACAGGGACATCTGTAAGCCACATGTGTGTCTTAATGTTGAGATGCTTATTATATCCTTTTTCATATACTTCAAACTTCTTGAGTAGGATGTAGTACATATATTCAACACATTGTACAGGGATCACATTAATTCTTTGAATATAGAGCATGATTAAGGAGATACTCAATGAAAGTACATAAGAAAGAAGTATTAGGACAAGTGAGTCCTGAACATTGAATGATTTGGAGTTCTGTGGAAAGAAATAAAATTATTTCAAGGCACAATAACCACTGAAAAGTAAAATATGATGTTTCTAAAGCGGATGGTTACTGAGTACAATGTGTAAGCTGAATTGGAAGAGCTGATTCAAAGGCAACAAAGGAGGAACTGTTGGAAGATTCAGGAAATGTAGTTAAAATTGTCAAACAGGCAAAATTGCAACATTGAAGAATTAAGGGAAGATATTTGAGAGTTTGTATAATATAGTAAACATTTCTAATATACTAAGCTCCTAACCAACAGGTCATCCAATTGGCATCAGCAAAGAAAAACAAGCACATGGACCCTTAATATCACACAAGAAATAAATCTCTCTTTTTGACTCCTTTAAAGTTTGTTAATCATAATGCTCTTAAAAATAAAATTTACCCCTTTGTAAATGGCTGTTCCCATTAGTCACTCATAATCTCCTTTCAACCATCCTCCCAAGTATTTCCCACCAACTATTTCATTAATTTATTTGCACAGGATGAAGCAGTCACTTATTAGAATGCCAAGAGAAGATCTGATAAATCCTACTATTTATCCACAATTTTTTGTAATTTTTCATCAACTTCTGCTGTATTACTCAAAGATCCACAGGACAAACTGTTTATCTATTTTCATCATCAAAAATCCCAAGCACAGTATCCTAACGCAGATACCAATGCAGAATAAATATTCAAAGAATATACTTGGATAAATTTATAAGTACATAAGTGTGCACTATATGTACCCATTATCCTCCTTTTTCTTTATTCTCAATCTTAACATCAACAGTATATATAATCCCCTGTTTATTGCAGTTTTATTTAAAGTGGCCAAAACACAGAAGCAGCCTAAATGTTCATTGATAGATATATGGATAAGGAAGGTGTATACACACAAATACACACACACACACAATATGGAAAGAGGAGAGATCTTGCCATTTGTGACAACATGGATAGACTAGAGGGTATTACGCTAAGTGAAAGGAGTCAGGCTGAGAAAGACAAATATCATATGATTTCATATGCTGAATCTAAAACAAAACAAAAAAAATGAATAAACAAACTAATAAAAGGCAGAATCAGACCAAAAATACAGAGAACAAACTGATAGTTACCAGAGAGAAGAGAGGGTGAGGTGTGGGCAAAATGGCTGAGGGGAGTGGGAGATACAGGCTTCCAGCTATGGAATGATTAAGTCATGGAAATAAAAGACACAGGATATGGAATATACTCAATGATATTTTAATAGTGTCATATGATGACAGGTGGTAGCTACACTTGTGGTGAGCACAGCACAACATATAGAGAAGTAGACTCACTATGTTGTGCACCTGATACTAACGTAGCATTGTGTGTCAACTATACTCAAATACAATTTAAAAAAATGAGTGTCATGCTTCAGTTTAATGGAGTGAAGAAACATATGGCCCACACTATTGCAATGAAGGGTGTTACCACCATATTGGGGGATGTAAAAGGATGACACATACATCTTGATAAGGATGAACTTAACAGACCTAGCCTCATGTGAAAGATAGTATAAACATAAATCCTGTGTATATGGACACATGTGTGACTGTATATATGTCCATATCCATATATAGCAAATATTTTGAAGAATAATGTAACTTATAATGCTTAAGATTTTACTTTTAACAGAATGGTGCTGCAATGTTATCAAATAATATAAATAAAAATAAATTTAAAATACATGTATTGGATTGTTTCTAGTAATGTGGCACAGTAACCATATGAAAAATCGATACTCTTCAAACCAATAAAAAATTGTCTGATATAAGTATGGCTACTACAGCTTTCTTTTGTCAACCACAATGAGATACCATCTCACACCTGTCAGAATTGTTAACATTAACAACTCAGACAACAACAGATGTTGGTGAGGATGAGGAGAAAGAGGGTCTCTTTTGCACTGTTGGTGGGAATGCAAACTGGCACAGCCACTCTGGAAAACAGTATGAAGTTTCCCAAAAAAATTAAAACTAGAACTACCCTACGACCCAGGATTGCACTAGTAGTTATTTATCCAAAAGATACAGGAATGCTGTTTTGAAGGGGCACATGTACCCCAATGTTTATAGCAGCACTATCAATAATAGCCAAATGATGGAAAGAGCCCAATGCCCATTAATGGATGAATGGATAAAGAAGATGTGGTACACACACACACACACACACACACACACACACACACACACAATGGAGAATGACTCAGCAATCAAAAAGAAAGAAATTTTGCCATTTGCAACTACGTGGATGGAACTAGAGGGTATCATGCTAAGTGAAATTAGTCAGAGAAGGACAAATATCATATGACTTCACTCATATGAGGACTTTAAAACACAGAACAGATGAACATAAGTGAAGGGAAGCAAAAGTAATATAAAAAACAGCGAGGGGACAAAACATAAGAGACTCTCAAATATGGAGAACAAACAGAGGGTTACTGGAGGGCTTGTGTGAGGAGGGATGGACTAAATGAGTAAGGGACAATAAGGAATCTACTCCTGAAATCATTGTTGTACTCTATGCTAACTTGGATGTAAATTTAAAAAAATAAATATATTTTAAAAAGTTAAAAAATAAAAAAAATAAATCTCATTAATTGTTCCAATTAAAAAAAACAATAAAAAATTCAGACAACAGCATTTTAAAAAATGTTTTAAAGTTTATTTATTTATTTGAGAGAGAGAGAGAGAAAGAAAGAGAGAGAGAGAGTATGAGAAGGGGAGAGGCAGAGAGAGGGAGAAAGAGAATTACAAGCAAGCTCTGCACTGTCAGCACAAAGACTGATGTGGAGTTCAAATTCAGGAACTTCATTACCTGAGCTGAAATCAAAAGTCAGTCAGGCACTTAACTGACTGAGCCACCCAGGGTCCCCTTGACAACAGCTTTTTAAGAATGGGTGGTATGGGCAAAACATTAAGAGATTTCCCTCTGCTCTCCCAACTACCTACCTTGCTAGGGACACTATACAAAGAATACAGAGAGATATGAACTATTGATCTATTAATCAATATGACCAAAGGCTTTGTTTTTCAGAGCTACACCAGGCATGACAGAGCCTGGTGTCCAAATAAGATGAAATGTTAAGTTTAGTGAACTTGACCTCCCAAGTAAAGTTAGGACATGAACCCTCTAAGAAAAAAAATCTATCCTACAGGAGAAGATATGTTATTCTCTTAAGTTACTAATAACTAATAACTATTGCTGAACTATTTAGTATTCCTATTATTATTTAAATACTATTTCCTCTATTTCTCTTTGGACTTTTAATTTTGTTGTCATGAGGTTTAGTAGTTTGACTGCCTTTACTCTGTATCCATATTAATTCCATTGTGGTGTTATCCTGTGTTATAAACCATATAATATATCTGTGTGTGTGTGTGTGTGTGTGTAAAATCTATGAATATTTACTAGACTTGACTTTCAAAAGTATCATAATATATGCTGTTTGAACATGTATGTTGTTAATTTTTGTATAATCATTTTTTAAATAAAAAATATCAAATTACTACTTGTTTTATTTAGTCTCTCCTCTATAATGCTGTAAATTTATATTTATTTTCATGATTGTTTTATTCATATGCATCTCTCTTGCTATACAGTGTGCAGCATGAGAGTAGGGACCAGATCCATTATTATTCACCAGTGTCCATGGTACACAATTAATATTTTAAAATATTTTTTTTAAAAATAACTGAATACAGGGATGTGAAGAGAATAGTGACCTTATTTCTAGTATTTTCTATATAATTAAAAATTTACCTATCAAGTTATATATGTTCTAATATTTTAAAAAATTCAGCTAGAGAAAGTCTATATTTAAAATCATCTCTGAATTAATTCCACAGTAATCAAAAAGCTATTCTATTAATAAAAGTTAAATGTATCTTCTAACACCCACTTAAAATTACATAAATATTTGCTCCATATTAAATACACTAAAGAAAGACCAAAATAAAATTTCAATGATAATGTATTTGCAGATTTTTTTTCACATTTCATTAAAAAAACAAACAAAAAAGACAGCCAAAATATTTAAGAGCAAAACCTATGGACTTTTAACCTAACCAAACATAGTTTCAGGTATTTGCTTTCATGACTAAATATCTCAGGACAGTATCTTTTTGAGAGTCAGTTCCAATATTAGCAAAGTAGGCAAAATTTTAAATTCCTCACAAGATTGTTGGGAAAATTTAGTAATACATCATATATGTTGAGTGCAAAGCAGACATGCAAACAAAACAATTTTTTCTATAATCTAAGTTCTATTTTATTTTTTTTTAACTTCTAGACCCTAAGATTTGGAAAAATACCATAAGCACGTGTGGAGATTCAACACTCAAAACATGTGCTGTTCGCAATTATTTATGAATAATGGAAGCTGACTAGTGATATATGTTGGAAAAATGAGATGGAGAAAAGTGGGAACATAGTTGTGATCATCAAGCATTGAAATTGATCTGCAGTGAATCTGTATGTTTTTCTCCACATGGTCTATTTCTAACATCCAGCTTCTCAACAGAAATACTATCGGTCTCTGTATAGTGATCTAATAATCATTCTAAACACGGTATGTGTAATAAAGTAGTCCTAATTCAAAAATATTTACAAAATTAATTTTCTTAAAATATTTTGCATTTATCCTTTTCTTTAAAAGCATATGGTTTGGTTTATTACAAACCACACTGACTTAAACGACATTATTTACGCTATTGATTAAAAGATTCAGCACACCATTAATTTACTGCTGCTGAAATCTACTTTTTGACATATTGTTTTGTCATTTTAATATAATTTGTAAGTAAATGCATAGACATTTACAATCTCAAATGTTTGTAACATGTAATATATATGTGTGTATACATGTGTGTACATTCTGCATGTGTCTGCACATTTTATCTCAATTTTCGACTTTGTTTAAATCATGCTCTATAAAGAATAAGCCAGTATTACTAAATTCTATGCGTTATGCATCTGTGCCTTCTGAAATTCTATGAAAAATAGCACATGTGCTTCCAAAACTGAGTTGATTGTACAACTTAGGCTCAGAAGAATTTCTTTTTATTATTTTAAATTAATTAATTAATTAATTAATTAATTTTGAGAGAAGATCAGGGGAGGGACAGAGAGAAGGGAAGAGAGTCTCAAACAGGCTCCACACTTAGCATAGAGGTCTCAGGGCTCGATCCCACAAACTGCAAAATCTTGATCTGAGACTAAATGAAGAGTGGAACTAAATGACTGAGCCTCTCAGGCATCTATAAGAAATTATAGATTTCTTTCTATAATTGTTGTGTCAGAAAAAAAATAAAACAGTAAAACGAATTCTGCATTCAGTCTTTGTTCTTCTCCATTTGGTCATGCAATACATATCTGTAAGGACTAGTGATAAAGCAATTATTTCTCAACTTCTGCAACTGCATCAGTTATTTTCCTTCTGTGTCTCTCCTGTGTTGTTTTCAAATCAATGATGTTAACAGATTCACAATGCACACTTAGTTTTTATCTATCTCTAGATATTTCAAAAACCATATGAATAGTCAGATGGCACTTCAAGTTCGCGTAAGTATTCTAGAACTCCTTTTCCTATCTAGAAAAGCTTTTCTATGGTTATTAGCACTTTTATTTTGATTACTTTAATTGAAAGATAAAATAAACTATTTTTGGTGTTTTGTTATTGTTAGGGAGCTAATGTCAGGTTATAATGATAAACAGTAACAATAAATGTATATTTAGAGAAATATATGAATAGTTCCATCTCGGTTGTACGTAGATGGAGAGTATAAACTGATACATTGAAGGCATTGCTAGATCTTCACATTTCTATATCAAGGTAATCATTTAATTAAAAAAACTTCCATTATATTATCCTTACTATAATGAAGCTATAAGTTCAATTGGGAAGTACTTTAAATAACCTAAAACAATGCATTCTATCGTGCTGATTTAGCTTCCTTTATAAATAATTTGACTTTTCCAATCTAATTCTAAATTACAGAAAACAATTTACAGCTAATTTAAAAAAAGAGAGAAGATACTACAATGATAATAGTTATCAGGTCTATAAAGGACAATGATAATAAGCAACTAATATATTTGGGGTTCTTTTTATACATCAGTGAGTCAGATAAAATAAGAATTATTGTGTTTATTACACTCAAAATATCATATCAGCTACTATTATTCCTAATTTAGAAACCTTAGTTTGATAAAAGATAAGTAATATATTGACAATATCAGGGCTTGTGAGATAGGAGTTGGAATTTGAATTCACTTCCCTCAGATTCCAGATTCATGTTTTTTTTTTTTAATGTTTTTATTTATTTCTGAGAGAGAGAGAGACAGCGTGAACAAGGGAGGGTCTGAGAGAGAGTGAGACACAGAATCTGAAGCAGGCTCCAGGCTCTGAGCTAGCTGTCAGCACAGAGCCCAACGTGGGGCTCGAACCCACAAACCACGAGATCATGACCTGAGCCAAAGTCAGATGCTTAACTGACTGAGCCACCCAGATGCCCCCAGATTCATGTTCTTTCCATTATATTATGCTGTTATCTCAACAAATTTTTTTCTCATTCCTCTACTTCGTGTTTTCATAAACACAGTTATAAAATGAATCATTGCTTTGATGAAATGAGGGCCAGTAGAGAATAAAACATTTAATATACTTTAGTACAAAAGTACTTTTCTTCATGTCTTCCCTTTTTATATTTCTTAAAAATTATAAATACTGAAAGGAATATTTATTAGTGTAAATTATTTGTGGAAATTTCTGACAATATGTTTTAAGTTTGCTTCTTTCTTTCAAACCAAAAAACAATGAGGCGCCTGGCTGGCTTAGTCAGTTAAGGGTTTGACTTTGGCACAGGTCAGGATCTCATGGTTTGTGAGTTTGAGCCCCACATCGGGCTCTGTGCTGACAGCTCAGAGCCTAGAGCTGCTTTGGATTCTGTGTCTCCTTCTCTCTCTGTCCCTTTCCTGCTTGTTCTCTCTCTCTCTCTCTCTCTCTCTCTCTTTCTCTTTCTCTCTCCCTGTCTGCCCTTCTTTCTCAAAAATAAATAATAAACATTAACAATGAGTAAAAATAAAACCAAAAAAGAATGGGTGCCTGGCTGGCTTAGTCAGTAGAACATGTGAGTCTTGAACTTGGAGCTATAAATCTGAGCCTTACACTGAAAGTAGAGATTACTTAAGAATAAAAATCTTAAGGAAAAAAAAAAAACCTTTAAAAAGAAAAAAAACTAAAAGGAAGATATATCATCACCTTCTATAATTTGTTCACAACTCAATCTTCATTATCAATTATTACCAAGTGAATACTGTTAGATGTGTTGTAAAGCTTGTGTAGAAACCTACGCTTTAATCCAAATTTGAATATTTATGTCTAAAACTAAAATTGTGGGATCAACTAAATATAATTAAAGATAACACTTTGGGGTGTATATATAATACATATATATAATACATACATATATATACATATATATGTCTGTGGTTTAGGTATAAATCAGGAGTAAAAACAATCATTAAATACAGAAGCATACTGATTTTTCAAATCATGTTTATGTTATAAACAGTACAATGAAACATTTAAATAGTTTAAAATGATCAAGCTTAAAGTACAATCTGAGAGAAACTTCTGTGATGTGTTTCCATGCACTGATAGATAAGAAGTAGTAAGTGGGAACTGGGGTGCCTGGGTGGCTCAATTGGTTAAGCCTCTAAATTTGGCTCAGGTCATGATCTCACGGTTTGTGAATTTGAGCCCTGTGTTGGGCTCTGAGCTGACAGCTCGGAGCCTTGGAGCTTGGTTGGATTCCGTCTCTCCATCTCTCTCTCAAAAATAAATAAATATTAAAAAAAAAAGAAGTAGGCATCAATTCCCCTAAAGAGAATTATTATTAAAAAAAAGGCACTTTGAACTTTTCATTTTTGACTCATCTAAACAAAATAGAAACAAGTATAACACTCACTCCACTATTTTTAACTTTTGCCAAGTGAAAATATTATAGAAAAATATAGCTACTGGAATCTATTTAAATCATTATTTCATTTAGATTTCTAAATAGGAGAGAACATTTCCACACAGGACAAATGTACCATGGTTAATTCCTCTTCTTCCCCACCTGTGTGAGTGTGCAGTGTGTGTAAAAAAGCTTTGTTGTTGCTGTTTATAAAAAAGCTTCATTTCTAGAGGTGAAGGTAAAACTAGCACTCTCCAGACTGCCACAGAGAGTCATTCCAGTAGTTAATTTGCTTTTATTGACGTCCAAGGTTTCCTGCTGAGAAATTTCCTGGCTGGTGCTCTTAAAATTGGAGCAAATGTCTTAATCCTTGCTCATTTCTCTGAAGTTAATATATGGTTTTCAATCTCCTCCTTAAGATTTATCAATTTGTTATATTTCTCATAAACACAAAGTGTGTTTCATTCAACACTCCCAAAATTCTAAATGTATTCTTTGATAGTTCTCCCTGGCCTGAAGCCATCTGTGACAAACTATGTTATAAACACAAAAGCTACACACGTGTATACATGGACATACACACATATATTTAAAAATAAATTGATAATCACCACTTATTTTTGTTTACTTCTCCGTGTAAGGCTCTAGCTGATAGATGTAGGGCCATCATTCCTTATTATTGACACCTGAAAACAGACTGCTGTATTTGGCACTGAGAACTCAGTAGGTACAAGTGAAGAAAACTGTGACAAAATCAACAATAGAAAAGATCTGAAAGAGGCAGGAAGGTAGACATCACATTATTTTCGCCAGATAGCCTTCACTAAAAATAAATTCTGTACATTTCTCATTAGCAAATATTTGATAATCAATTTTTAAGTTTGTTATATTTTATTGACGAATATAATGTAAAGAAAATGTGAAGCACTATTCAAATTACAATCATAATGTTGTCTGTCTCTTCCCTGTAGAGACTTTAAATTTTGGAATAGATTGTATAAGACACAAGATTAGAGAAAGTGCATCTTCAACAGAATTTCAACTGACACTTAAAATCACTATAGTTCTCTGTCTTTTCATTTTGGATAAGTAGCAGTGATTAAAAATAATAGAACATACTTCCACTTCAGGGAAGATGGACTATATGCAATTTTCCCTATTTTTCAGGAATAAGCACAAATAAACCCAAAAAACAGTCTGACAACGAATCAGACTGGCCAGGGCCCTGAGGACCCAAGGAATGATTTGGTGGTGTGTTCTTTAGTTTTCTTTATGCTTATATATCTCAGACTTGGCCAGGAAGAAGCCAACTACCTAGAAATAGCAATGGGTGCAGACAAAAAAACAAGGAAAAAATGAAATAAAACAAAACAAAACAAACAAACCAAAAAAAAAAAAAAAAAAAACCCCCAAAATAATCAAACCAAAAAATCCACCAAAGCCTGTTATGTTTAGTCCAAGAACCAGGAAAGGTGAAGCGGTAAAGTCTATCATGAAACAAAACATTTGGAAAATAATTGCCCTACTCCATTACTGAAAATCTGAAGTACAGTAGAATACTGGAATGTATTTTAAAATCTTATTTATATTATATTAATCACTTAATTACAAGTGATATTTCCGTATGTAACAACATATTATTTTAGTTAGGCCAACAATATATTTTACTAGTAACATGGTATTAATTTTTGAAAGCAGTCTAAATTGTCATAAATAACTTCCTGAGTCACTCCATTTTAATGTTTCTATTTCAGTGACAGATTTGTCTGAGGGTGACAGTTCATTTCTCTAGGATCAACAGCTCATAGAAAAAAGAATATTATTCTCCCTGCACTATCAGGTGCATAAGTAAGATGTCAAATGCAGTGAACACTTCTCTACCCTAATGTGCTTCTTAAAATTTTGAATGTTAAGTCACATAAATATTCCTTGGATTATTATTTTACTTCCAAAGGCATCTTTCAATTATATACTTAGCCTATGAACCCTGAAGAAATATTATAGAGGCAGCTCATTTGGAAAACATCTAGGTCAATATCTTTCTTGCCATCTGTTATGGCAATATTTATGATACATAAGATAGAAGAATGCAAGTTTAAATTTATTTTGATTTGGTCATTTATAATATTCTGGAATTGGTAGAATTTATGTGGACCTGATCGATTGAAGAAAATTAATAAAAACTGCTGAACACAAACAAACGGTTGTTGGATTACTTTTCTGCTTATAAGTCTTTCTCTTATATATTTTAGAAGTCTTCTAAAATATACAAAGTAGGCAGGAGAACAGACCATATCCCAACTCTAAATTCAATAGTTATCAACATTATGCCACACTTGTTTTTTATTGTTTTCTTCCTTATTTCCTCCTTTTCTCCCTTTTTCCTTGACTCTTCTTTCAATTGTAAAATGGCTACATAATCTTCCAACCTTTTAGCATCCCATTTTGTCATGTGATTTTGCAATTCCTCAGATCAACAGGTCAAGTCTAGGGGTGCCTGGGTGGCTCAGTAGGTTAAAGTTACCTACTCTTAATTTTGACTCAGGTCATGATCTCAGGGTTCATAAGATAGAGCTTATAAGATAGACAGGCTCTACACTAACAGCAGGGAGGCTGCTTGGGACTCTCTCACCCCCCCCAACCCTCCTCCATTCATTCTCTCTCTCTTTTTCAAAATAAATAAAATATACATTTAAAAAAAAGAGGTCACGTCTATTTGTTCACACCTTGAATCTGGGGGTGGGCAGTGACTTACTTTGCCTAATGGGACATAAGGAAACATAACTCAAATAGAGTTTTTACAAGAGTTTGCATATTGGACTGTCTTTTTTTTTTTTTTTTCTGTGTTTAGAACCCTAAGATCACCATGCAGACAAAACTGAGCTAGACTTATGGAGGGTGAGGGGCTAAATGCGGGAAAAACAAGTCCAACAAATAGCCTGCCAACTTCCTGAACAAGTGAAACCATCCTAAATCATCCAGCCATTAGCAGAACTGTAGCCATCTACCAACATATCATCAAATTCAAGCTGTGTTGGCCCAGATAACAAAAGCACAACTGATACACAAAATTGTGAGTAAACTCCAGAAGCTCTTGTTATAATATGTTAAATGATTATCCTTCTCTTCTTCATTTTTTCTTTTCTCCCTTCCTTTCTTCTTTCCTTACAGTGTTTTATCCTTCTTATTCACTTCCTTCTCTTTATGTTGTTATAATCTTTAAAACTCCTAATCCTATCACTTGTTTTTTTTAAGTGCTTCTGTACATATCCAAATAAGGGCATTTTAACAACGACAGTACCATTATCTCTCTTAATATTATTAATAATAATTCCCTAACTAATATCTAGTCAATAAGTAATGTTTCCAGTTGTTTCAAAATATATTTTATTGCTTTTCGTTAATAAATTATAATGTCTTCAATAATAAACTATTTTAAATTTTTTTATGTCTTTATTTTTTTTTATTTTGAGAGACAGAGAGTGAGAGGGGGAGGGGCAGAAAGAGAGGGAGACACAGAATCTGAAGCAAGCTCGAGGCTCTGAACTGTCAGCACAGAGCCTGACACAGGGCTCAAACCCACGGACTGTGAGATCATGACCTGAGCCGAAGTCAGACGCTTAACCCACTGAGTCACCCAGGAACCCCAATAATAAATTATTTTGGAAAATTGACTGCTGCAACTAGGTCAGAACTCCACTGTCTCTTCAGCTTTGTATTAGGTCTGAAATCTTTGTTCATTTCTCTCCCATGAGCAGCTGTGATTTATTGTTCTTTTTAGAGTCTATCCGTGTTCATGTGCATTTCAGAATGCTTGCCAGTGCTTGAGGGGAACCCCTTGAGCAGATTACCAGGGCTCTTTTTCTGTTGTTCTCTTGTTCTGTCATCTCTGCACACAGCCTCAGATATTCCGGCCCACTTAGCAAGACAGTCCCTCTCCATTTGGGCCCTATTTGCCTGAAAAGCAGTTTGGAAACGACCCCCTTTGGAGAACAAACCATGGAGTCTAGTCCATGCTCAAGAATGATGCAATTAAAAAAATAAAAAAGTTGGCAGGGGTAGGTGGTGCCTGGGTGGCTCAGTTAGTTGAGTGTCTGACTCTTGATGTCAGCTGAGGTCATGATCTCATGATCCTGAGATCAAGCCCTGTGTCCTGCTTCAAGCTGACCCTGGAGCCTACGTGGGATTCTATCTCCCTCTCTCTCTGCCCCTCCATGCACCCCCTCAAAAATAAATAAATAAACATTAAAAAAAAAAAGTGATGTAATAGACTCCCTTCAAGGTTATTTGTTCTTTGCTTTACTATTAAATGTCTAGGTCAAAGGCCTGACATTGTTTACTGTGTTTAAAAGAAACAAGATCCTCTCACCTTAAACTGCTTCTAGTAGGCCTGTGAGTTTCCATTTATGTCAGTTTAGGGTGTTTTTATGGTCATATATATCCCACAATACTGTATAGGCATATACACTTTACATGCATACTGACTCTGGATTTTAATCTAAAAAAAGTTTGCTTTAATTTTGTCTGACAAATGATGCCTTATTACTTGACAGTGGATTAGTTTAGAAAAGATATGAGTTAGTTATAATGTTCAATGTACATATATTATAATTATTTTCCTATTGTACTAGAGCCAGAATCAATACATTCCACGTAGAACATTAATGCAAATGAGTGCATTTCTATTCTGGGATCTTAGCCATGGACATGCAGATTAGTATTTGCGGGGAAATTTTATAAACAAAACCATAGATTAATTATCTCCACACTGTGAAATAGAGTAGTATGTTCTAGTCAATCTTTCAGTTTTAATTTTGTCACTAACATTTTCTATGTTAAATTGATATATTTGGGAAAAAATGACCTTCTAAGGTAGTTTATGAAAGATCCATAGTTTAACCTGAAATATTAACCAGTTGTTAAATACATTTGTAACTTTTATATTCCATTTTCTAAAAAATCCACTTGAATAGAGTAAATTCTCAATTATTCATAGCATTAAGATTTAAAATAAAAGGAAAATGTTGAAAAATGTTGATTGATAGGCCAAATTGTGGATATTTAATTGCCTATGTAAAAATGCAGATATATTTTCATTTTAAAAATATGTTTTTATAGTTAAAACTAATAGTATTTGCTTATCCTTTGCACGATTAATGAATGCCAGAGTCAAAAATCTGAATTTGATTGTGTGGAGTCATTACAGACTGATTGAGGAAACTAATTTCCTTTTTCCTTTATTTAATTTATTTTTTATTTGAGAGAGACAGAGAGAGAGAAAGTGTGTGTGTGTGTGTGTGTGTGTGTGTGAATGGCGGAAGGAGCAGAGGGAGAGGGACAGAATCTTAAGCAAACTCCATGCTCAGCAGAGAGACTGACATGGGGCTCAATCCCATGACTTTAGGATCATGAGGTGAAGCAAAATCAAGAGTCAGACGCTCAACAACCTGGGGCACCTAGGTACTCAAGCAATTAGTATCCTTAATGGAATGGGTCAAACTCAAAATAAGTATTTAATATTTTCCAAGTAATATATTAGTATAAACAGTAGTATATACATAACTATAATGCCTGCTATTAAGGGCGGAATTGTATCCCTCCCAAATTCCTATATTGAAGCTCTAATACCTCAGAATATGACTCTCTTTAGTGATACAGTCATAAAGAAGGAATTAAATTAAAATGAGGCCATTAGAGTGGGCCCTAAGTTAATCTGGTATCTTTATAACAAGAGTGGATTAAGACATAGAGAAAAGATACTAGAATACATATTTACAGGAGGATGACCAGTGAAGAAGAGATAAGAGGGTGATGTCTGGAAGTGAAAAAGAGAGGCCTCAGGAGAAACCAACAGTACCAGTTCCCTAGATTTTGGACTTCAATCCTGCATACTGTGAGAAAATAAATGTGCCACTCAGTCTGTGGTATGTTGTTATGGCAACCCTACCAAACTAATACAGCTCTTCATATGATTACAACAAATATTAGGTTTTCTAATAAGAAAAAAATTGTTATATTTAAAATAACTGAAAGATATGGATGCATATCTTTATTGTTTTTGTTTTCTTTGGGTAGATAATACTTGAATTATTGGATCATATGGTATTTCTATTTTTAATATTTTGTGAAACTTCCGTACTGTTAACCACAGTGGCTACACCAGTTACATTCTCATTAATGGTGAATAAGAGTTTCCTTTTGTCAATACCCTTATTAATACTTGTTATTTCTTAGCTTTTTTGGCTCTAGGCATTCTGCCAAATGTAAAGTGATATCTCACTGCAGTTTTCATTTGTCTTTCCCTGATCACTACCATCCATAGCTTTATCACAACATTATTTAAGATATGGGAGAAATCCAAGGGTCCATTGATAGATAAGTGGATAATGAAGATATGGAATATATACAATGGAATATTACTCAGCCATAAAAAAGGATGAGATCTTGTCATTTGAGATATCATGGGTGGATCTAGAGGATAGTAGAGTAAAATAAGTCAGACAGAGAAATACAACTATCATATGATTTCAGTTACATTGGAATAAAAAAAAAACAGGGTAAGTAGGTGGCTCATTTGGTTAAGCATCTGACTCTTGATTTTGGCTCAGGTCAGGATCTCACAGTCCTGAGATGGAGATCTGCATCAGGTGCCTTGCTTACAATGCTCTTCCTCTGTCCCTCCCCTGCTTGTGCACACAAACTCTCTGTCTCTCTCAGAAAAGAAAAATAAAATAAAATAAAATAAATACTAAAAAAAAAAAACCCAAATGATTAAACAAACAAGCAAGTAAGCAAAAAGCAGAAACAGACCCATTAATATAGAGGACAAATTGGTAGTTTACCGAGGGGGGAAAGGGTAAGAGAATGGGCAATGGGCAAAATGGGTGAAGGGGTGTGGAAGATATAGGTTTCTAGTTATGGAATGAATAAATCATGGGAATAAAAGGTACAACATAGGGGATACAGTCAATTGTATTATAGTATATTGTGACAAATGGTAGCTACACTTGTGGTAAACATACCATAACATAGCTTAAGGTATAAACTTGTTCAGTTACTATCCTGTATACTTGAAACTAACCTAATGTGTATCAATTATACTCAAATTTTTAAAAATAACTAATTTAGAGGAAAGTACAAGTGGTTATAAGTTGGCAAAAGCAAAGATAACAGAAGAAATAGCTAAAATTCTTTTAACTAAAAATAAAGCATTATAAAAATAATAATGGAAAGATCATAATGGCTATAGATTAGTATATACTGATGATAGAAGTATGAAAATATTGAAAAAGAGATCTGGAAATAGTATAATGAGATACAAGCCTTTAAGAGCTTCTGGGCTATACAGAATACAGGTCTTCTGACCCCATCTCTAGGCTTGTCCATTTAATTAAAAAAATACTGCCACTTAGTTTTCTTAAGCAGGCAAAGTGAGTATGATATTTGTCTCATCCATTCAACTGCTCAAAGGGTCTCAGAAAAGCAATGAAGTTTCAGAAAAGCGATGAAGGGTCTTATTTGATGAATGAAGAAAAGTTGAATAGAAATACCAAAAAGTGTCAATAGTAGGAAAGGAGGGAAAATTCTTTAAAAAATGAAGTTTACATTCCATATTATTTTTTAACTTTGAGTCACAAAATGTTTTTTTAATTTTTTTAATGTTTTATTTATTTCTGAGAGAGAGACAGAGAGACAGAGGAGAGAGAGAGCGAGCATGAGTAGGGGAGGTTTCAGAGAGGGAGATAGAGAATCTGAAGCAGGCTCCGGGCTCCAAGCTGTCAGCACAGAGCTCGATGTGGGTCTCGAACCCACAAACCATGAGATCATGACCTGAGCCGAAGTGAGACCCCCAAACGACTGAGCCACCCAGGCGCCCCAGTCACAAAATGTTTTAAACAAAAACTCTTTCCCTGTGATTTTTTCCTACTTTTTAAATAAGTTTTATATCTCTTACTCTTAAGTTTCAAGATATTTAAAACATATTTTGGATATAAGTCTTTTGCTAGATATATATCATTTATAAATACATTCCGGTCTGTAGTTATTTTTTTTATTATTCTTTTAACAGTATCTTTCATGTAGCAAATTAAAAAAACTATGAAGTCCAATTTATCACTTTATTTCTTTTATAGATTGTGCTGTTAGTACCATTTCCAAGATCTCTTACCTAACCTCTGGACACAAAGGCATTATGAGTAAAAGAAGCCAGTTTTAAAAGGTTACCTACTGCATAATTCCATTTATATGTCATTCTTGAAAAGACAGAACTACAGTGACAAAGAAAAGATTAATAGTTGCCAGAGGTGGGGATCCGTGTTACTACAAAAGGGCAGCATGAGGAGTTCTATGGGGTGATGGAAATATTATGTAGGCTGATGGTGGTTAAGCAGACCCAACATGGTTAAGGTTCATGCAACTATGCTATCCTTCCAAAAAAGGCCATTTTACTTTATATTAAATTAAAAAATACAGAAATAAAAACAAAAATAAAAAATTATTTTTTTTCCACAATATATGTATATTGCAGAGTAGATATTCCTGAAAAGCATATGAATGATAGCTATCAACTAGAAGACATAGCGGTAGCAAATTAAAATCAAGTTGATCAGGTCACAGAGTCTCAAAAAGCACCAAAGAAGACATTTTGGTTCTCAGAGCTCTAATGGGTCTTAAATACTAATAAGCTTAGTCACACATTTATGAACTTAACATATGTAATGTAAATACTAAACACTATTTTCTATTGCCTCACCAAGTGTAACTGATAGAAACATTCATAGAGGGGCACCTGGGTAGCTTAGTTGGTGAAGCATCTGACTATTGATTTCAACTCAGATCATGCTCTTGTAGTCATGGGTTCAAGTCCCCCAATGGGCTCTGAACTGAAAGTGCAGAGCCTGCTTGGGATTCTCTCACCCCCTCTCTTTCTGCATCTCCACTTTACTTACTTGCATGCTCTCTCTCAAAATAAATAAGTAAACTTAAAAAAAAAGAGAAATATTCATATATCAGAAGCTAGTACTGGTATCAGAGTTTCTTAATTATTTTCCTTAAGAAAACAATAAGTGTGTGCCTGGGTGGCTCAGTTGGTTAAGCCTCTGACTTCATCTCAGGTCATGATCTCACGATTCTTGGGTCAAGCCCCACGTCGGACTCTCCTGACAGCTCAGAGCCTGGAGCCTACTTCAGATTCTGCATGTCTCTCTCTCTCTTCCCCTCCCCTACTCATGCTCTGTTTCTCTCTGTATCAATAATAAATAAACATAAAAAATTTGAAAAAAGAAACAATAACAACAAACATACAAGATTGTGAATATAAAAGAAAAAAATCCTATAAATGTGAGTTGAGATGCAACCATCCCTTGTAACAGTAATTAAATGGTCAGGAGTTATTCTCTTCATTTATTTCACAATTGGCTGGCAGCCAAACTTATTGTTAAGCAAGAAAGAGAATGATGCTTTATAAAGTGGGTTTATATCATATGTTGTGGCTGGTTCCTGAGTGTTCAGTAAGTTATAGATTCTTGGGAGAACAAATCACATAGTCAACAGTTATTAATTCAGTTGTTTATCTAGCTATTTATTATTCAATACACACTGAACCAACCAAAACCTAGATTAGACCTAAAATTATTTTTCCTTACTGCCATTTGTATGTTTGTCTTTTTTTCTTTATTTGCTTATGTTTGGTTTTAACAAATAATGAAGTGCAGACAACTCTTAAATGTTAATGAACTGTCTTTTAAAAGAGCACATAAATCCCTTTCCTCCAATTGTTTCTTCCAGTTGCTGTTAGGCTGTTGCTATAAATAAGGAGATATTTTTACTAAGGATTCTTTTAAATTTTTAAGGTTAAAAAGGCTGCATTCTTCAAACAGCAAAGAAAATGGGCATAAAATCTTCCAAGGATGAAATCAGTAAAAGGAGCAAAAAGATTTGTGTTGGCAGAATGGTTAAAAAATGTGAATTGTTTTGAATTCATTAGGGGATAAGCAATGATACAAAAATAGGCTGCTAATTAATTAGGAGGGGCTAGAAATTAATGAGTCCAAAATGGCTGAGTTACTGAAATTGTTTGTACAACTCATTTTTTTGTACAACCTGTTTTTTAATAAGAGAAATGAGAGACATTTTAGGATATAGTGAAGACTTTGCAAAAATTGCTATTGACAAAACACAAGATGAGGAACACTTAAATACATGAACATACCCAAATCAGCAAATTTGGATGACTTGTTTCCAAGGACACAGAGCAAGTTAGCTGCATAAAACCAATCACTAAATAAATAATAATAAAGATGCAAAAATTATGTCAAAACATCTATATATTGTCTTTGCACCATATTTTCTCAATCATGTTAGATTCTACTTTTGTTACAGTATGTTTTCAATGTAATAAGATCTTTCTAGATTCCAAAATGAATTGGGTACTTCTGGTTTTTCCAGTTTGTCAAAAGTGCAGTACTTGAAATAAAATGAAAGATATTTTTGATTTAAAAGAATTGGATGGTGATGAGAAACACACAAAAACAGGGATGAGGGTATTGGGTGTTTTTGTTGTTGTTGTTGTTGTTGTTATTGTTGTTCTTTTTTTTTTTTTAAGTGGGGGCTTATTTCTACTGGAATAGCAAGGAACTATCATCAAGTAGATTATATTTAATCTGAAACATACAAAATGAGAGGGATCCAGCTATATATGAAGTATTGAGGTAAGACCATTCCAGAAGAGAGCCGTGTTTCTCTAAGACAGGTGAAAAGCTTTTATGTTCAAGGAAATAAAGAAGGTCTTCTTGGATTGATTTTAGTGCCTCAGGTGATAGTGATAGGAAATAAGGGAGATAACTGGTTAGACTGTGGATAGTCATAAGAAATTTGAATAGAAAAAAATGTGAGTTAAATATGTAATTTAAATATATAATCATCCTTAAACAAAAATCATTTCAGCTTCTGTTTCCACTACAAGAAAATCTAATGACTGAATAAGTTATATTAACATGGTAGAATGGGTTTTATTATGAACAAAATGATGGAAATAGATTGATAGAATAAAGCCAAAAGCATGAACAAACAACCTAAGTCCCTAACTAGTAAAATAAACAGAGCTGCAATGTGAATTGGATGCGTTCTCCTATAATAATTGTTGCCACAAATCTTAACACATACTCCTTTTTTTATATATTGTTATTCACCTATGGTTAAAAAAGTGTGTTTTTTTTTTTAATTTTGTAGGGAATTTAAGATTTTTTAAGTAGCATATTCTTTTCATTTTGTTATTATTGTAATAAGTATTTTAAAGAACTATAAATACAGAGTTGAATGCTAGCCAGCAAGTCAACTATAGTAGGTCTTACCTCACTCTGATTCAAAAAAAATATGAACATTTCAGTAACTCCTGTTTGGATGCAAGCTTATTATCCCACTGTTTACTTTTAGTATCAAACAAGTTAGGTCAGATCTTATTTTAAAAAGCTCAAACCTTGCCCCAAAGAAAGAATATTACTTACAAAAATGTTAATTCTGCAACTTTTATAGTTAACCAATATACATTAGTCCAATAATAGCAGAGTATTTTCATACTAGTTGTTTCTTGCCGCCTCATTTTGTCTCATATAGCAAATGCCATAGACAGTATTTTAGGAATGGAAGACATAATGAAAATAAAAGGCCTAAGGATAGATGGAGCAGCCTGAGCTCTAGTACTAATATTTCCCCCTCAAACAGTTAGTTGGGCATAAGCAAGTCACTGAGTAGCAGAAGCTCCATGGGTAAACTAAAAATCATCACGATCAAAACCCACAGTAGATACCTTGTAATCAGGGACACTTTTGTTTTTTGCTAAAGTATTAACTTGGTAATTATTAGCTCTAAGGACCTGGATGGTCAATTTGCCTCCACAAATTATTATTTCTTCATCAAGAAAATAAGGATAGGAACACATTCTACACATATTTGAGATAATGTGTGATAAAGTGCAATATATTGCATTGTATTATAATGTATATATCCATGAAGAAGAGGTCATTATTTTCACTGAAAATAAATGTGCTGCAAAGACTTTACTATTTCTCATATACTGAAGTTTCCTTTAAATGAGAGGCCAAAAGACACAAAAATACTGATTCAAAGGGGCACATGTACCCCAATGTTTATAGTAGCATTATCAACAGTACCCAAATAATAGGAAGAACCAAAATGTCCATTGACTGCTGAATGGATAAAGATGTGAGATATTTATGTGTGTGTGTGTGTGTGTGTATGTATGTGTATATATATATGTGTATGTATATGTGTGTATGTATATATGTGTGCACATATATATGGAATATGTATATATGTACATATATACGGGATATTATTCAGGCATCAAAAAGTATGTCATTTGCAATGATACAGATGGAGCTAGAGTTGTATTATGCTAAGTGAAATAAGTCAGTCAGAGTAAAACAAATACCATATGATTTCAGTCATATGTGGAGTTTAAGAAACAAAACAGATGAAAACAGGGGAAGGGAGAAAAGAGAGGAAAGTAAACCATAAAAAAACTCTTAACTACAGAGAACAAACTGAGGGTTGGTGGAGGGGAGGTAGGCTAAATAAGTGTTAGGTATTAAGGAGGGCACTTGTTGGGGGGCCTGGATGGTTCAGTCAGTTAAGTGTCTGACTTCAGCTCAGGTCATGATTTCACTGTTCGTGGGTTCAAGCCTTGCATGGGGCTCTGTGCTGACAGCTAAGAACCTGGAGACTGCTTCAGATTCTGTATACTCCTCTCTCTCTGCTCCTCCCCACTCACACTCTGTCTCTCTCTCTCTCTCTCTAAAAAATAAACATTACAAAAATTTAACAAAAAAAAGCATTGAGTGCTGTATGTAAGTTCTGAATCACCAATATCTACTCCTGAAGCCAATATTACATTATATGTTAACTAACTAGAATTTAAATAAAAATTTGAATGAATGAATGAATGAATGGAGTCCAGAAATAATAACATTAAAACTCAAAGCAAATGACTCCATACAAAAACCAACCAAACCAAAACAAACAAAATAGCTATTGGATTCCTGCAAATACACTCCAGTAAACTGCTTATATTCCATCCTTTACTTCTATACTGGTTATCAACTGCCCCTCTGCTCCAACTCCACCCTTTCCCCCTTGCTTTGTGATACTATAGACTAGAGCCTAGGCATTTAAATCTCTTCTTTTGCTGGCTGTCACAATGTTAAGTTCTGTCAGTAGAGAGCAGTAGAGGGACAATTCAAAAGGAAGGGCCTGGGGCACTTGAGTGGCTCAGTTGGTTGAGCAACCACTTTGGCCTAGGTCATGATCCTCTGGTTTTGGGTTCAAGCCCTATGTTAGGCTCTCTGCTGTGAGTGTGGAGCCTACTTTGGATCTTCTTCTCCCTCTGCCTCTCCCCTGCTCATGCGTTCTCTCTCAAAAATAAATAAATATATAAAAAAAAAAAAAAGGAAAGCCCTTCTCTTCCGGTTTTATTGATTTCCTATTTGTTTTTCCTACATCATGAAATTCAGCTGGTGGCTTCCCAGCAAATCTCACTGGCAGCTGCCTGGGTGCTTCCCAGAGACTTTCAGCAGCACCTCACCTTGGGATTCCTTGCTGGTTAATCCTTTCCAAAACTCTCTACCATCTGGTGAAACAGGGGTCCCTGTGGTATGTGTGTCTGTGTGTGTTTGTCTAGAGAGACACTCTTTCTTTCAAGTTTACTTCTTTCTTTTCTATTCTCCCTAAACCCTAGAGATAGTGGCTGTTCCCCACCTCTATTCCTCTGTTTAGAGTTCTCTATGTCTCTTAATAGTTAATTCCATGTTACTAGTTGATAATTCTTTATATAAAAATTATTCTCCTCAGGTTCGTAGTATGACTTCTGACTCTTGACTGGACTCTGACTGATATAACTTTTCATACTCAAGATTAAAGATATCAAGTATAATTTAAACTTGGCATTCTGGCAACTCTAAAGCACACAACAGAATTTTACGAATCTATGATTATAGCTCTTAATACTAAATGCAGCTTCAAACAAATTGAATTTTACTGGATAAAAATAAATTTGAAGTCTGTGACAGATTTCAAAAACATTTCACAATATGTTGGAAAACAGCAGTGGAATGTAAAATCTTTGAATGAGTTAGAAATACTGAAAAAAACAGGGAAGAGTATAAAAAAGAATAAAAATCTTTTGGAGGCTCAATTTTGGTCCTAGTCTTTATATGGAGATTTTTAGTTATGTTTTTCTTTAATTTTCAAAGGTTGTTTTGACCATGAATAAACTTAGTAATTTTCATATATAGCTGGTATGTAAACACACACAAACATAAGCTTGATCCTATTCATATTTTCAAATTCTCTAACATGCTCTCTAACCTCTTGACAAACTAATCAAATGTCCTTTAAACTGATTTATAGTATTTCAAATTTGTGTTCCACAGTAATTTTCCCTATGTCTCTCCTCCTGCACAGAAACTAATTCCTCTTCAATTGTCTCATTGTGCTCACTAAATGCTAACCTAATTTAATTATTATTCTTTTATCTTTTATACCACTAACATAGAAAGTTGATAATTAGAATAAATTAATTTTCTACTTCTAAAATGAAGAAAATTGACTAAATTGCTTTGTTCTACACATTTGAAAAGTACTTAGTATAAATATACACAGTTACTGATAACAAATGAAATGACTTAACTCCCTGGCAGCTTCCCCTGAACCTCAGACGTAGTGGATTGTCACAGTGCAATGTTAATGAACATTAGCAATTACATATGCAAATTTTGTTTCCCTTTCTAGATTAGTCCATTTTGTTA
The DNA here is from genome assembly GCF_003009895.1 of Hyaena hyaena. NCBI lineage: Eukaryota > Metazoa > Chordata > Mammalia > Carnivora > Hyaenidae > Hyaena > Hyaena hyaena. The sequence continues at coordinate 403,212 of NW_024081171.1, forward strand.
AAATTCAATCACTTTAATGTATTTTCTTTTTTCTTTTCTTTTTTTATCTATTTATTTTATTTTATTTTAAAAAGTTTTTTTTTTTTTACAAATACTTTATTGTCAAATTAGTTTCCACATAACACCCAGTGCTTATCCCCACAAGTGTCCTCCTCCATGCCCATCCCTCCTCCCCCCCCACATCCATCAGTCCTCAGTTTTTGTCAGCATTCAAGAGTCTCTCATGGTTTGCCTCTCTCCCTTTCCCCCACCATTTCCACCCTTCTTCTCCCCCTGGGTCCTCTGTCAAGTTCCTCCTAATCCTCCTATACTTGCACACATATGATATTTGTCCTTCTCTGCCTGACTTATTTCGCTCAGCATAACACCCTCAAGGTCCATCCATGTTGCTACACATGGCCAGATTTCATTGTTTCTCATTGCCATGTAGTATTCCATGGTATAGATAAACCACATCTTCTTGATCCATTCATCTGTTGATGGACACTTAGGCTCTTTCCATGTTTTAGCTATTGTGGAGAGTGCTGCTATGAACATTGGGGTACATGTGCTCCTATGCCTCAGCATTTCTGTATCCCTTGGGTAAATTCCTAGCAGTGCTATTGCTGGGTCATAAGGGAGTTCTATTGTTAGTTTCCTGAGGAACCTCCACACTGTTTTCCAGAGGGGCTGTACCAGTTTACATTCCCACCAACAGTGTAGGAGGGTGCCCGTTTCTCCACATCCTCGCCAGCATCTAGAGTTCTCTGATTTGCTCATTTTAGCCACTCTGACTGGCGTGAGGTGGTATCTCAGTGTGGTTTTGATTTGTATTTCCCTGATGAGGAGGGATGCTGAGCATCGTTTCATGTGTCTGTTGGCCATCTGGATGTCCTCTTTGGAGAAGTGTCTGTTCATGTCTTCTGCCCATTTCTTCACTGGGTTGTTTGTTTTTCGGGCGTGTAGTTTGGTGAGTTCCTTATAGATTCTGGATATTAACCCTTTATCTGATATGTCATTTGCAACTATCTTTTCCCATTCCGTTGGTTGCCTATTAATTTTCTGGGTTGTTTCCTTGGCTGTGCAGAAGCTTTTAATCTTGATGAGGTCCCAACAGTTTATTTTTGCTCTTGATTCCCTTGCTTTTGGGGATGTGTCAAGTAAGAAGTTGCTGCGGTGGAGGTCAAGGAGGTTGTTTCCTGCTTTCTCCTCTAGGGTGTTGATAGTTTCCTGTCTCACGTTCAGGTCCTTTATCCATTTTGAGTTGATTTTTGTGCATGGTGTGAGAAAATGATCTAGTTTCATTCTTCTGCATGTTGCTGTCCAGTTCTCCCAACACCATCTGTTAAAAAGGCTGTCTTTTTTCCATTGGATATTCTTTCCTGCTTTGTCAAAGATCAGTTGGCTGTATACTTTTGGGTCCACTTCTGAGTTCTCAATTCTGTTCCATTGGTCTATGGGTCTGTTTTTGTGCCAATACCATACTGTCTTGAGGATGACAGCTTTGTAGTAGAGGCTGAAGTCTGGGATGGTGATACCTCCCGTTTTGGTTTTATTTTTCAGTATTACTTTGGCTATTCGGGGTCTTTTGTGGTTCCATACAAATTTTTGGATAGTTTGTTCTAGTTTTGAGAAGTATGCTGGTGCAATTTTGATTGGAATTGCATTGAATGTGTAGAGTGCTTTAGGTAGTAATGACATCTTAACTATATTTATTCTTCCTATCCATGAGCATGGAATGTTTTTCCATTTCTTTGTGTCTTCTTCAATTTCCTTCATAAGTTTTCTATAGTTTTCATCATACAGATCTCTTGTATCCTTGGTTAGGTTTATTCCGAGGTATTTTATGGTTTTTTGTGCAATTGTGAATGGGATCAGTTTCTTGATTTCTCTTTCTGTTGCTTCATTATTGGTGTATAAAAATGCAACCGATTTCTGTACGTTGATTTTGTACCCTGCAACTTGGCTGAATTCTTGGATCAGTTCTAGTAGGCTTCTGGTGGAGTCTGTCGGGTTTTCTATGTAGAGTATCATGTCATCTGCGAAGAGTGAAAGTTTGACTTCCTCTTTGCCAATTCTGATGCCTTTGATTTCCTTTTGTTGTCTGATGGCTGATGCTAGGACTTCCAGCACTATGTTAAACAACAGTGGTGAGAGTGGACATCCCTGTCGTGTTCCTGATCTCAGGGGGAAAGCTCTCAGTTTTTCCCCGTTGAGGATGATGTTAGCTGAAGGCTTCTCATAGATGGCTTTGATGATGTTTAAGTAGGTTCCTTCTATCCCAACTTTCTCGAGAGTCTTTATTAAGAAGGGATGCTGTATTTTGTCAAATGCTTTTTCTGCATCTATTGACAGGATCATATGGTTTTTATCTTTTCTTTTATTGATATGATGGATCACATTGATTGATTTGCGAATGTTGAACCAGCCCTGTAACCCAGGAATGAATCCCACTTGATCTTGGTGGATGATTCTTTTGATATGCTGCTGGATTCGATTTGCAAGGATCTTGTTGAGAATTTTTGCATCCGTATTCATCAAGGATATTGGCCTATAGTTCTCTTTTTTTGCTGGATCTCTGTCTGGCTTGGGAATCAGAGTGATGCTGGCTTCATAAAATGAGTCCGGGAGTTTTCCTTCGACTTCTATTTTTTGGAATAGCTTGAGAAGAATTGGGATTAATTCTGTTTTAAATGTCTGGTAGAATTCCCCAGGGAAACCATCAGGTCCAGGGCTCTTATTTGTTGGGAGATTTTTGATCACTGATTCGATTTCTTCACTCGTTATGGGTCTGTTCAGGTTTTCTATTTCTTCCCGTGTGAATTTTGGTAGTGAGTGTGTGTTTAGGAATTTGTCCATTTCTTCTAAGTTGTCCAATTTGTTGGCATATAATTTTTCATAGTATTCCCTGATAATTGCTTGTATTTCTGAGGGGTTGGTTGTAATAAGTCCATTTTCATTCATAATTTTGTCTATTTGGGTGCTCTCTCTTTTCTTTTTGATAAGCCTGGCTAGAGGTTTGTCAATTTTGTTTACTTTTTCAAAAAACCAACTCTTGGTTTCATTGATCTGTTCAATTGTTTCTTTGGTCTCTATGTTGTTTATTTCTGCTCTAATTTTTACTATTTCTCTTCTTCTACTGGGTTTAGGGCGTTCTTGTTGCTCTGCCTCTAGCTCCTTTAGGTGAGCTGTTAGATTTTGGACTTGTGCTTTTTCTAATCTCTTGAAATAGGCCTGGAGAGCAATGTACTTTCCTCTTAGGACTGCCTTGGCCGCATCCCATAGATTTTGAATTGTTGTGTTTTCATTTTCATTTGTTTCCATATATTTTTTAATTTCCTCTCTAATTGCCTGATTGGCCCATTCATTCTTTAGAAGGGTGTTCTTTAACCTCCATGTTTTTGGCGGTTTTCCAGACTTCTTCCTGTAATTGATTTCAAGTTTCAAAGCATTGTGATCTGACAGTGTGCATGGTATGATCTCTATTCTTTTATATTTATTGAGGGCTGCTTTATGTCCCAGTATGTGATCTATCTTGGAGAATGTGCCATGCGCACTTGAGAAGAAAGTAAATTCCCTGGCCTCAGGATGTAAAGTTCTAAATATATCCGTCAGATCCATCTGGTCCAATGTGTCTTTCAAGTCCATTATTTCTTTAGTGATTTTCTGTCTGGTTGACCTATCCATTGCTGTAAGCGGAGTATTAAAGTCCCCTGCTATTAGCACATTCTTATCTATAAGCTTGTTTCTGTTTGTGATTAATTGTTTTAGATATTTAGGTGCTCCCATATTCGGTGCGTAGACATTTATGATTGTTAGTTCTTCCTGATGGATGGACCCTGTAATTATTATGTAGTGCCCTTCTTCATCTCTTGTGATTGTCTTTAATTTAAAGTCCAGTTTGTCTGATATAAGTATCGCTACTCCGGCTTTCTTTTGATTTCCTGTAGCATGATATATATTTCTCCATCCCCTTACTTTTAATCTGAAGGTATCTTCCCGTCTAAAATGAGTTTCTTGTAGACAGCATATTGATGGATTTTGTTTTTTAATCCATTCTGCTACCCTATGTCTTTTGATTGGAGCATTCAGCCCATTTACATTCAGTGTTATTATTGAAATATGTGGGTTTAGAGTCTTTGTATCTTTTGTAGGGTTCATGTTTGTGGTGGTGTCTCTGGTATCTTTGTTCCTTGCAACCTTTCCTTCAGAGCATCCCCCTCAGGATTTCTTGTAGGGCTGGCTTCGTGGTGACAAATTCTTTCAATTTCTGTTTATTTGGAAAGGTTTTTATCTCTCCTTCTATTTTGAATGACAGGCTTGCTGGATAGAGGATTCTTGGCTGCATATTTTTACTGTTCATCACATTGAAGATTTCCTGCCATTCCTTTCTAGCCTGCCAAGTTTCAGTAGATAGGTCTGTCACCACTCTGATAGGTTTCCCTTTGTATGTTAGGGCCCTTTTCTCCCTAGCTGCTTTCAAAATTCTCTCTTTGTCCTTGTATTTGGCCATTTTCACTATGATATGTCGTGCAGAAGATCGATTCAGGTTACGTCTGAGGGGAGTCCTCTGAGCCTCTTGTACTTCCACATTTACTTCCTTCCCCAGGTCGGGGAAGTTCTCTGCTATAATTTGTTCCAGGACTCCTTCAGCACCTTTCCCTCTCTCTTCCTCTTCTGGGATTCCTATGATACGGATATTGTTGCGTTTGACCGTATCGCTGAGCTCTCGAATTCTTCTTTCCTGTTCCTGGATCAGTTTGTCTCTTTTTTTGTCAGCTTCTTGTTTTTCTATAATGGTGTCTTCTAAATCACTTATTCTCCTTTCTGCCTCTTCAATCCGTGCATTGGAGGCCTCTAATTTATTATGGATCTCATTTATCGCATTTTTTAATTCTTCATGCCTATTTTTATTTTCCATTCTGTCTGTAGCCATAGTTTCTTTGATGTCCCCTATGTTTTTTTCAAGCCCAGCTATTAATTTTACCATTATTATTCTAAAATCTTGTTCAGTGATGCTGCTGATATCTGTTTTGAGCAGTTCATTAGCTGTCATTTCTTCTTGGAGTTTCTTTGGAGGAGAGGTCTTTCGTTTCGTCATTTTAGTTAGCTTTCCGGCTCTTGTTGGTTTTAAAGACCTGTTATGCTCTCTGTTTCTATGAGCACTGCTATATCCAAGAAGGCTCTTTGACTTTCCAGGGCCTATCCTTTCAGAGAGTGTTTTTTGAATGGTATCCCCTGGTCTCTCTTGTTGGGACCTTGGTTATTTTATTTTCCTATTCGTAGTGATATTTGGGACTCTCCACCTTGTGTACTCTAGCTTGTTTCTTGAGGTAGCCCTGGAAAAGAAAACAGACAGACAAACACACAGGGAGCAGGAGCACACAAACGCACAGGCTAATTCAACTAACATGCAAAGCGAGAGGGAAAACGAAAAAGTTAAGAGAAAAGACGGAGGAGGGAGGGCGAATAATAGGGAGTAGAAAATACATAAAAGGGTCAAAAAGGGGAAAAGAAAAGGAAAAAAGAAGAAAACCGATGGACAAAGAACGGTTTAAAGCATATACCTGGATTTCCCAGCTACAGTTAAATATCAGTGTTTATGCAGTGCTGGTTGAAGAGCATAGAGAAAAAAAGAGAGGGCAGGGCAAGACGAGGCAGAATTGGAAATAGAATGAACAGGCAGAAGGGATAAGAAGCTTTTTTCAAAGAGCTAAAGGGTAGAATATGGTTGGATAGGTGAGAGAAGGATGCTGGAATTATCCAGAGAAACTATATAGTCTAATTACTCCTGAGAGAAATAGCTGAAAATGTCAGTAGGTGTAGAATTTACATTCACAGAATGGACTCGTTGTGATTGTTTAAGCAAGCTGGCGACCAGAGTTAATCAGGTCAGTGTTCTGGGGAAAAAAGCGAGAAAAGAGAAAGAAGAAGAAAAAAAGAAAGAGAAAAGAAAGGGGGGAAAAAAAGAAAGAAAAAAAAAGGAAAAAAACAAAAAAAGGAAAAAAGAAAGAGAAAAAAAAAAGGGAGGGCAGCTCTCAGGCAGGGATGGGAGTGGCGGGATCCAGTGCCTCAGGCGGGGGTTCTGCCTTGGCGGTTGTGTGGAGGAGAGTGAGGGTGCTCCAGTCCCTTCTTGAACCCCGCGCTGCAACTCGTTTTGGGCGTTGTCAACTCCCCGTTCCGGGGACGCAGCCGAAGTTGGTTGCACTCTTCAACCCAGGCCAGTTCCAATCTCCAAATCCCCATCCGCGCGCCCCGCTGAAATTGCCTTAGACACAGCTTCCCAGGCAACCCCCTCGGGCAATTCCAGGCCCCCTGCCGAGCTCTGGGGGCGGAGTCAGAATCGCTGCTTCCTTCTCTGAGTCGGGCTGGGAGCAGGGGCGGGGGCTTGCCTGCCGGGTGCTCCGAGCCCGCTGGAGTGAGGAAAACCGGGTCCCTCTGTGGCTCGTCACCCAAAACACGAACTCACAGGCAAATTTCCCAGTTTTTAGCTCTTTGCCTTCCCTCTCAAGTTCCAGCCCGCCAGGGGCGCGGACGCCCGGTGTCAGCACGGCTCTTTCAGGGCCCCAGCCGCCCTGGAGCTACAATGGCAGCAGGCGCGCCGCTGCTCTGAAATCCAACCTCCAGGAGCAGCACAAAGAAGCAGTTTGTGTGCTCAGCCCCCTCCCCAGGACCAGTTGGCACGAGGGGACCTGGTGTGCAGGTATTTGGCAAGTACGGTCTTTCTATGCACGGAGCGGAGTTCCCC
>NW_024081171.1:410056-442203 GCF_003009895.1 Hyaena hyaena
GACTCTCTCCTTTTCTCCTCTCACTCCCCGTAGAGGGTAGAGGGGGATCGCCTCCCACCCTGGAGGCTCCGATCCCGGCCCGATTTTATCTTCCCCGGTTCGCACTCACGTTAGAAGGCTCTCTCAGTGGATTCTGCGTCATTTTTCTCCCAATCTCTCAGGTTTTGTAAGGTTTCCAATGGCTTCAGATCTTTTCTGTGTGATGTATGGGCGCGAGTGCAAGTACGGAGCTTCTTACTTCTCCGCCATCTTGCCCTCTCTCCTAATGTATTTTCATTTATGTATTTAAATATAAACATTCAATAAGTAATGGTTTGTACAGACTTGTTTTAGGATTTAAGAAGATTCAAGATGAACGGGCATGTTCTTTGACTTCCACATTACTTTTTTTCTGCTGAGAGTAGGAGATTTTCTTATAGGAGTAAAAAGAGATATGACTTTATCTTAAAGTATCTCTCAACATGAAAGTGCTCTCTACTGACCACTCAATAGAGAGAAATGATAATTTAAAAAATTTAATATTTATTTCTGAGAGAGAGAGAGAGAGAACAGGGGAGGGTCAGAGAGAGAGGGAGATACAGAATCTGAAACAGGCTCCAGGCTCTGAGCTGGCTGTCAGCACAGAGCCGGATGTGAGGCTTGAACCCACGAACCATGAGATCATGACCTGAGCAAAAGTCAGCCGCTTAACCGACTGAGCCACACAGGTGCCCTTGAGAAATAAATTTTAGAAGATGGGGTTTCCCTCTGGATCAGGGTTCTGACTCATATATCCTTGGAATACACATGATTCAAGTACATATCAGACATATACTGAAACAACTTAATTCTCCAGAAGACATCTTCTCTTGTTTTTCTGGCTAATAGTTGATGTACAGAGATTATATAAAGGTGTAAAAAAGTGATTTTTAAATATTTAAAAAATACTTTCATATTGAGATAGAGAAGTATATTATACAATTATATTTATTTATTTATTTACTTATTTATCACTTATTTATTTTACTAAAAAGTGAAGATCTTTTTAACTTTTAAGAAGGAGGTTACTTAGAGGGGGAATAGGGCTTAAGATTCCATAGAACTGAGGTTTAGTGGAGACCATGACCAAATAATATGTAACAAGCACACAGTTTGATACTCTAAAGCAATGTTTTTGAGTCAGAAAAACATCCAAAGAAAGCTGATTCTTCTTCATGTGCTTCTCGCCGAACAAGACCTTTATTCACCTTTGTATTCATCAACTGCCTAGCCCAGCTATTGGTCCTCCACAATAACTTTGTAAGGCCACAAGTCTAAACCAAACTGACTCCATGACAGGCTTTAAGTTTCCCCTCTAAACTGAAGGCCTAAGTTTCAGCTTCCCCGAAACTATCAAGCAGTTACACATTACCCAAGGCAGGAGAAACCACCCTTGCAACACCCAATCAGGAAAGGCCAGCGACCACCCTCCACATTACTGAGGGAGAGGCCTAGAGACAGAAACTATAGATAGGACACTGCTACCTAATGTTAAAGTTAACCCGTTAGTTGCAGAACAAGATCCCAGGCTCGCTCTGTGATTGGTCGAATTTAAAGGTACTCTAAACGTTGTAATTGGATCCCGCCAAAAGTAACGAATATTCTAGACAGTGTGTATGGTTAAACCCGCTGTCAATGATGTTGAATAATTATGACTGGATCACTGTTCCCATGCCACAATTTCTGTAACTCCCCAGTCACAAACCCCATAAAAACCCTACTCTGCCTTTGCTCGGAGCTCTCAGCACGGATCCACTGCTTTGGTGAGGTCTGGGAGCCTGAGCTTAAGCCCAAATAAATGCCCTTTGCTTTTGCATACGTGACTTGGACTCCTTGGTGGTCTTGGGATTTTGGGGAGATCGCGATCTGGGCATAACAACTTAATGCAACTCACAATCAAATGGCACTTTATCAAATATAATACTCTCACAGAGAAATAAATTCTAGATAACTCTTAAATTCATGATCCCCATGAACATTTCAGTTATCATAAATTACAAAATGGCAAGAAAGATTCTTTGAGATCTCAAAGTCAGAAAAAACGAGGTAAGTATCTATCAAAGAGCTTCACATATATGAAGCACAATTAATAGAATCTTGATAAAAAGCAATTTTTCCGTTCAAGATTTAAGTATCAATCTTTGAACATTCCTACAGTAACAAGACACCATTTGTGAATGCTGTTTTTTAAAAAGTTCCAAAGCACTCATATCATGTCAGGAGCGGGTGCCTCTCTGTCAGCACTGGACACAAGAGGCTTGTGGTATTTGCACTGAATCCAAACTCCGTACATTGTCATTCCCTCGGTTCAGCTGCAATCTCCTACCCACCAGATTCTGAGCTGTTTCCAGTCTAGCAGTAGTGAAAAGTGCCTCCAGCCCATCTTATGTGAAGTAAACTGTAGTACCATCACCTCACACAGAAATTTTCAGACAGACACCGACCTTTTGCTAAATTGAAGCAGAGCCATGTCTTAGTGGCCATAATCTTGCAGAAGCACCACTCTCGGTGCTTCCGAAGCCTGCTCAGCCTGTTGATAGCCTTCGGCATCTTGTCTGGAACAACCACACCAGTCAGTATTCAGTAGGTGGCTGAAGATCCAGAGAACTCATCAGTACAGATTTCCAGGTAATTGAGTTTCTGAGTTACGTTTTCTTCCACAGCAAACATCTGTGGTTTATGCCCAAGACTGTCTGAAGAACACTTGTTTTCTTTTATTTTTAAACCAGGTCCATTCTGACTGCTCCTACATTCAGCTAATTCACTCCTCGTGTTCTCTGAGAGCAAATCTTTCAGATGATTTTGGTTTAGGCTAGGTGCTAGCTCTGGGAATTCAGTAAAAAGCCAATGTCTATACTTGAAACAACATTTTGTGGACTTTTGTCAAAGTCATTTCCATATTTGTGGGCATTGGCTTCATAATCAACTTGCTTCTCCTGGCACACCCACTGGGTACCATTCTCCCAGACTTTCCTCTCCACCACCTTGGTCTATTCTCCTGACTCCTCCATGTTGTTCCAGATGTTATTAATGGTGGAAGACTCACAGCAGAATGCTCAGGAACTGGGTCTCATCCTACTGCCTACTCTTCCAAGAGTGCAGCCTGCTCATTTAGGATACGGGCCGGCCATGACACTGGAGCCAGATATGTATACAATTATTTTTAATGATTTATATTCACATGGAAATGTGATCATATTATATGGCTATATTAAATACATATAAAAGTGGCTATGATATGATCATATTCATTTTAAGTAACAGTAGATATTTAGAAGAATAATCACCAAAATTTGTAACAACTATCTCTGAGAGCTGGTATTACAGAGCAAGGATATAAAGATAAATTCATTTTCTTGTGCTTTTTTTCCTGATGTTTTCTATTTGACATGTAATAGAGCCACGATAAAACAAAATAAAAATCATTTCAATTTTGAATAAAAACTAAAAATGATGTCAACATCTATAGCTTCATATTATATGCCATTTCTTTTTCTTTTTCTTTTTTTTATTTGGGGGGGGGAGGGGAAGAGGGACAGAGAGAGAGAGACAATCTCAGACAGGCTCCACTCTGTCAGCACACAGCCGGACATGGGGTTTTATCCCACAAACCGTGAAATCATGACCTGGCCAGAAATCAAGAATCTGAAACTCAACCGACTGAGCCGCCAGGTGCCCCTGCCATTTTCTTATACCATGTTCTCAAAGAAGTAATTAATGATACTCACTTTCAAAATAAACAGACTTGGGGCACCTGGGTGGCTCAGTCGGTTAAGTGTCCCAGGTCATGATCTCACAGTTGTGGATTTGAGCGTCACATCAGGCTCTGGGAAAACAGCTCAGAGCCTGGAGCCTGGTTCAGATTCTGTGTCTCCCTCTCTCCTTGCTCTGGTCCCTTCCCCACTTGTGCACTCTCTCTCTCTCTCTCTCTCCCAAAAAGAAATAAACATAAAATAAAATAAAAGAAACAGATTCATGGCCAGTTTACTTAATCAATTGTAGATACTACCTGTAATGGCTTTTTAAATTTGTTTTTATCAATTTTGTGGAAACAAACTATAGAAACAATATCTTATTAAAGTGGTATATGTGTTAATATTATATGTATAAATTAATTACATATATGGTATATACTGTTATATATTATTTATATAAATTAATTATATTTATATATAAATACTATGTGTATACAAAGCTGCCTTCAAATTTAATAGATAATGTATCTTATTTTTCTCTTGAATCTTTTGGCCTAATAATTCCTCAGAATATTTCCTTGACACTGATGCACAGCACTGACATAGGTCCTGGGGGATATCAATACACATCCATGAAACAGTTCCTACCTCTTGAAATTCTGTAAGATAGCTAAAGTATATAATTCCCTACATACCATATAGAAAGCTCCAAATATCAAAAAGAGTGAGTCAAACAATGGTACATGGGCTGGAGGTATCAGGAAGAATTAAAAAGTGAATTGGCATCTGGAGTGGGTATTATAGGATTTCTGTAGATGGTATTAGGGATAGAAGGCATTCATGAGGAGGAAAATGGCAAGAACAAACATGAGGAGGCCGAAAGCCAACAGATGCATTGGGAGCAGTGAAAATACATCAGATTTGTTAAAGCTGACCACAGGGATCAGTGAAAAGGCTGGAAAGAAAAGAAGGTCTTGGATGCTAGATGAATTATTTGGATTTTATTTCAAAGTCAGTGAGATGTCTTGGAAGTAACTGGGAAGTGCTGTGATCAAAGTCCATGTCTCAAACATCAATATGATGCTCATATACACAAACAGGATGGAAAGGAAAAAAAAAAAAAAGCAGAGGAGGGGAGACCCATTAGAGGACTTTGTAGATATTCCAGGAATTCATGAGTACCTACACTGTGGTGTGAACAGTACGAATGAAAAATGAAAGGATATCAATGAAAGATACAAGTGAAGACTGCACAGAGCGTGGTAACAGATTGGATGTGAGGAGATAGGAAAGCACTGAAAACAACTATTGACACTGGATAAACAGGGATATCAAATAACAGGGACACGAAGGCCAAAGGAGAAGTTAGTTTATGGGAGAAAAGTGTAGTTCCTATTAGTCATGTTAAATTTGAGATGTCTGCAAAATGGCCAGAAGGTCAAGATAAATGTAGAAACGGCCGACTTGAGCCTGGGGTTGAGGCTAGCACTGGTATTTCAGTTAAGGAATCATTTAGCTTGACTCTGGCTCCTTGGTGCTGGCAGTGGTGGAGTGAACTCTGGCCACAGGTTTCATATTTTGATGGATTTTATCAATGTAACCAGTGTGTATAATAAAGAAATATGTTTTTACTTTGATGGATTTTATCAGTGTAATCAGTGCATATAATATATAAATATGTTTAAGTTTTTCAATTTTATTTATGAAGTAAAATGGCAAGTAAAAGAATCATACAAAAATAATTTCAGAATTGAGGTCAACTCAGATGTATCCCAACTAAAATATACCTATTTTTCCAATATCATACTGCTTTAAGGAAACTAAATTGTCCTAATTAATTGTACTCTCATGTAGTGATGATGATAAATATACTCTAGTTCTGTGCAAATTAAAAACATCAGATGTTAAAAATACTTACAATTATATGATATTTTCTGCTATGCAGTTATTTTTGGAAAAGTGGTGAATTTATCTCTCATCTAAATTGCTTCTATAAGAAGCTAAGTAAAAAGAAAAGTGAGAGGAGTTATTGGTGGATATTGTAATAATGGCTTTGCTGAGTCCCAATATCCCTTCTTTATATTATTTAATAACTCTTCCTGAAATGATGCTGAATAATCAAGCATATCCACTAACTTTCTTATTTATAATCTTTATTGTTTGAAAATTCTTACTTGTATGAAATATTCATTTTTATTTTATTTATTTATTTTTTAATGTTTTTTATTTATTTCTAGGAGAGAGAGAGAGAGACAGCGTGAGCAGGGGAAGGTCAGAGAGAGAGGGAGACACAGACTGAAACAGGCTCCAGGCTCTGAGCTGGCAGTCAGCACAGAGCCCGACGCGGGGCCCGAACCCACGAACCGCGAGATCATGACCTGAGCGAAAGTCGGACGCCCAACCGACTAAGCCACCCAGGCGCCCCTGAAATGTTCATTTTTAAATGTTCTTGTATTAAATTATCCTTGAGTATAAGGAAAAGTTATCATGTCAAAGAGTAAGATTGGAACTCTAATACCAAACTACACACCAGTTAATTCTATATGATTGATTAACCCATTCATTTCCTCACTGTTCTTCTATCAGTGATATGATATATGTGAGAATATTATTGAATTCCTCATTTGTTCTGTTTGACTGCCTTTTCCTATACCAGTGTCTTTTAAATTATTGCTGTATTCATATTCCTATCTAATGTAACTGTGGATAATCCCTTACTTCAGCCAGTTGTCCATTAATCTTGTTTTTAGTTTCCAGGCTACCATTATATAAATAGTATTATTCTACCTTATTCTATACACTTAATAAGTATTTTGTTAAATTACAAATAAAATCATTTTGAGTAAATACATAGATTAATTTCATCATAACACACCTTTAAAGAATATGTAATTATCATAATAAAAATGAGACACATAACTTTGTTATGTGATATGTACTAGAGATTATACAGATAAAATCAAAGGCTATGAACACTGCTTAATGGAAATATTTAACTTAGAGTTATCTTTGGTGAGGCCACACACAGACCTTATAGACAACTGAATGAACATTTTAAGAAAAACAAGGATGGAGGGTAAGATAGTGATTGAGGAAGAAACAGGAAAAAATACCATAAACACACACACGCACGCACACACACTCATGCACACACACGCACACACACTTTCTAGTCTCAATTTTAGTGATCAATCACCTACCTATATCTGAAAATCGCTGAAAATAAGTCTAATACATAAATATATATTACATACATGTTTGTAATATAAGTATGTATGTATTTGAACATGAATATGTAATACAAGTACATAAATATGCATATATATGTGTGTGTATGGAAATGAGAGACACAAAGAGAGATATACACCTTTTCTTAGATGAAGTGAAAACAGAAAGAAGACTTCTTTTCAGGACATTTTTCATTATTATTCATACAACTCATGTATGTTTATGGTAGAAAAATGTGCAATGTCTCCAAGTTTGTATATGAGTATAATATAGATCAAAAGAAGAAAAAAACGAGGTAAATAATTCTGGGCTCCTCTTCCAATATTTACAACCATCAATTGGCTTTTTAGATCTCTGGCCATTTTATAGTGTACAGAGCAAGCTGGACTAATGTGCTCAGAATTACATTCTGTTTTTAAAATTCTAAATGTAACAAACTATATATTTTAGCATTATAGAGGACACACAAAAAATTATTGACTTCTGAATCTGACACCATGCTGTCTGACATGCAAGTATATAACTCTTGGGCAAATTTTTAACCTCTTCTTTACTCCTCCCCACCAATTTACAAAGTTAGGGTTATAAAAGTTAGCCTTGGGGCGCCTGGGTGGCTCAGTTGGTTAAGCATCCAACTTCAGCTCAGGTCATGATCTCATGGGTGGGAGCCCTGCCTCGGGTTCTGTGCTGACAGCTCAGAGCCTGGAGCCTGCTTCAGATTCTGTGTCTTCCTCTCTCTCTGACCCTCCACTGCTCGTGTTGTCTCTCTCTCTCTCTTTCTCTCGAAGTAAATAATAAAACATTAAAAACAAAGTTAGCCTTTATAATTACAATTGTATACACTTAAAAGGATGAAAATCAACTTAATTTTTGTAATATATATTTACAATTTCAAAGGAAAAAGTAGAGAACATTTTTTTTTTTAATGTTTTTATTTTTATTTCTAGGAGAGAGAGAGAGAGACACAGCGTGAGGAGGGGAGGGTCAGAGAGAGAGGGAGTCACAGACTCTGAAACAGGCTCCAGGCTCTGAGCTGGCAGTCAGCACAGAGCCCGACGTGGGGCTCGAACCCACGAACCGCGAGATCATGACCTAAGCGAAAGTCGGACGCTTAACCGACTAAGCCACCCAGGCGCCCCTGATTTATGTTGTTATATTTAGCTGTTTACTTTAGGATATACTAAGAAAAGAAGAATACTAATTATCTAAGAAACACTTTTAACTGAAACTATGGTAAGAGAGAAAAAAATAACAAGTTTAAAGTTGTGCCACAAGTAGCATATTTTTATCTTAAATAATTTTCACTGAAATCAGATGTGAAAACAATGTTTAGAATCTGTTCTCCTTCAAGTTATCCAGCAAAGTGATTTCATCCAGATGAGCAACTGTTGGAGAGTAAATACAACTTTTCCCCGGCATTTTGTCTGTGGCTTCAACTTCTCTCCTGCTTAAACCCAATGTAGTATAAGTATTTATTCAGTCTGCACATATTCCTAAGTGTTGTGTACTTTATGTAAATTTTTGAAACCTTAAAGTTCCTGTTTCTGCCATAAAAAGAAATAAAAAAGTAGAACAATAACTGAATAAATTAGTAAGTATAAAACAGCATTTGATTTAGACTATTTTGAACAGTAAATTTATTAATACTTTCTTGTCAAGATAAGCATTACACATGATATTCAATGTTAGTAACAATAAATATATAATATCTGCTGAAATGGAGGTTTTTATAAATCAGGGATATTTTTTCAGGAGAATTGTAGACTTAAAGAAATCAGAAAACTAAAATGTTTTAAAAAATAAAAAATTCAAGGAAACAAAGGAGTAATAATTAAATTATATATCAGAGGAGAAAGAAAAGAATGTAAATGAGACAGTAAAAGGAAAAAGCTAGTAAACAAAACACTATGAAAAGATAAACTCAAAAGTAAAGAATCAAATAGCTGTTTTAAAGTCAAGAGAAGCGCAAAACACACAGAGTAGGAATCTGCTTAATAAAATAGCTTGTAATGGCCATTCAGTGCCACATGATTAACACAATGACAAACATAACTAAAAGACTCAGTCAATTGGATAATTGTAATGTTAGCATCTTTGAGGAAAACAAATATACCATCATTCCATGCTTGGTGGCACTGTAAAACAATTTCAATTTTTTTTATATAGTTTTATTTATTTACTTATTTATTTATTTATTTTTACTTTTTTAAAATGTTTTATTTACTTCTGAGAGAAAGACAAAGCGTGAGCAGGGGAGGGTCAGGGAGAGAGGGAGATAGAATCCAAAATAGCCTCCAGGCTCTGAGCTAGCTGTCAGCACAGAGCCAGATGTTGGGCTTGGACCCACCAACTTCGAGATCATGACCTGAGCTGAAGTCAGATGCATAACCGACTGAGCCACACAGGCGCCCCAGTAAAAGGATTTCATAAGTGATTAAGAAAATGATATCAAGACGACAGGGAATCTGTTTAACTTATTACCATTAGGCTTTACTCCAAATCTGAATACTGAGATTTTTTTCTTTTATTTTTCTGATATTATACTTGAGGATATAAGGCCTTCACCAACCTGCAGCTGAGAGCTATGAAAACTTTATATGTATTATGTTTTTGCTATACATATGCTAAGAGAAAACACTAGGAAAGTATCAGTGGAATTTTCTACTTCTCATATAAAGGATAAGATTTCTTGGTGACAAAAATGAAATAGTCAACCATGTGACTTATGCACTATTGCTCTGATCCAACCTAACACTTTCCTACCATTTTATCCCATGTATTTCTTTTTTTTTTTTAAATATTTTTATTTATTTCTAGGAGAGAGAGAGAGAGAGACAGCGTGAGCAGGGGAGGGTCAGAGAGAAAGGGAGATACAGACTCTGAAACAGACTCCAGGCTCTGAGCTGGCAGTCAGCACAGAGCCCGACGTGGGGCTTGAACCCACTAACCGGGAGATCATGACGTAAGCGAAAGTCGGACGCTTAACCAACTAAGCCACCCAGGCGCCCCTCCCATGTATTTATTTCAACAAGTTTTCAATTTGAATACTATGTTTGAAAAGCCAAAGCTTAAATATTTTTAATATTTATTTATTTTTGAGAGAGAGTTAGAGTGTAAGTGGGGGGAAGGGGAGAGAGAGGGAGACACAGAATCCAAAGCAGGTTCCAGACTCTGAGCTGTCAGCACAGAGCTGACATGGGGCTTGAACTCACGGACTGTGGATGATGACCTAACTGAAGTTGGATGCTTAACTGATTGAGCTACCCAAGTGCCCCAGAAAAATTAAGGTTTAAAGAAAGTAATATTTAGCGAGCGTTGATATTTTAAAATGTTAGATATTGTCTTTTCCACTTGAAAGCATGAGATTTTTTAATATATTCACAAAAATTTAACAGAATCCACTAAATATTCATATACTTTTAAAAATCAAACACTTGTACAGATATCAAGGCAGAAGGCAAGGAGATGGGAAAAGGCTGAAGAAAGGAGAGTCTAAGGCAAAAGGAAACAGGAATGGGAAGGGAAGGAATTCCAGCCTTGTAAATCAGTATTAGAATGGGAGACATAATTCTGTGAAGGATAAGAAATCATTATAAAAATATACTTCTGCTTTTTGAGGACTTTTGATTTTTCATGGCTAGTTGACATGAAATAGAAAAGACTAAAAGGTACTTATAAAAGGCACAAGAAAATTTTTTTCTATGTTGACCTATAGTTTTCTTCAGTACTGACTTTCATTTCTAAAATTCTGATTATGAGTGCACAATGGGTCCAATTACATCTGTGCTAAATGTTCCAGGATCATTGGACGTCTCTGGCACTGAGTAGTGAGGTGAAATGAAATGTGCAAGAATTAAAGACGGAAGTGTTTGACCAGATGCGGAGACAGATATGTTGGTTTGGTTACCCACAGCCCAAGCCTATATGCGCTTTGTCTAAATCATGTAGGTAAGAACTTGATAAAAAGTTAAAGTTTACTAATTCATAACTGATTTCAACCAACCAGAAGTTCTTATTTACTCTAAAATGTAGTTTGTCAAATTATAATCTGTCTAATAAGAATAAGAATAGAAAAATTAAAAAAAAAGTAATTGATCCAGAAACCAAGTATGTCTTATAGCAAGAATGCTAGAAGCAGATAGAACTATATTCAACTACCGCATGGAGCCAATTTATCTAGAGTAAATAATATTATTTTAAATAATTCTAGGTGATAGACAAATAATCCTAGCAGAAATATTAGAATATTTATATTTTTTTACAAAATTGTGAATCAAAAAATACCAAAATAAAAATTAGTAAACCTATGTTATGTACACTGTTAGTAAAGGCTACTATTGAGTCACTAGTATGAAAAACCAAGACTTTCATGATATTTAAAAGTAACATTTAATTTAATCCTCACACCATCCTGTAATCTTATTATCTCTAACATATAGATAATTAAATTTACCTATAAAGATTGAGAAGTTAAGTGCTGTAACTACTCCTTTTATAAAAATTAGAATTGATTGAATAAATTTTAGTCAGCCTAATTTGGGGGTGGAGGGAGTTGGGAGAGTATTTTCAGGATTTGAAAGACCTTCTAAATCTTTTGGCAGATACCAGGAAACTAACAAACAGTAGCCATTGGTTGTCATTTAGGAGCAGGTATTATAACATACCCTATCTATACAATATTTGTGATATACTTACAATATTTGTGATATACAATGTTTGCAATATATTTGTGTATATTGCAATACATAATAATCCATGAAGATGATTACACAGGAGAATTAGGGAAAAGATAGCACAGCCCCATTTATTTCAGCTCTAAGGATCTAGGTGTTTGAATCAGGAAAATAGTTTTGACTAGGTAGGACAGTCAACAATTATCTAATGGAATAGGACCACCCTTGATCTCTCTCTTTTGCCCCATGTCTTAAGAGAGGAAACATTTTCTATTTCCACCTCAGGAAAAGGAATCTCACAACTTCAGAAAATCCACATATTGAATAAGCAGATGATGAAAGAACATCCTATCTTTGGTCAGTGAGCTTTAAACAGAATTGAAAAGTAAAGTGTGAGTACTTGCTGCATTCTTAATGCTTAATTTATGTTACTACTGAATCTTCCAAACAAATCCTAAGAATAGTTGTCCACATATTCAATTAAGAAAACTGAGTCTTAGGGAAATGACATCGTTGCTTCAAATAACCAAACTACTGAATTGAAAAGTCAACTATTGAATTTGAGCTTCTGTGGCTCCACTAGTTATGATATTTTTCACTATACTATAATATACATTCACCAAGGAGTTAATTGAAACAAAGGCTAAAAAATATAGTTAATTGTAAAGCAACTTCTGTTGTTACTGGTGATAATCATCTGGTTTAATCTATTTTTTCCAATACTTTTATAGTTGAACAATTTTTTAACTTTACTTGAATTCTAGTTCTAGAAAATATTTGAGAATAATAAGCTGGAAACTACTATGTGTAATGACACAAGATATTAATATTTATAGATTTTCCCCCTATAACTCACCACCAGTGCTGCTTAATGAACAATAGAGAAATTGGATGAGTGCATCCAAGACTCAAATGATATCCATTTTTCTATGGTGGGATCTCTAAGGAACTCCAAGTCACTGTAAGTCTTTATCATTACTCCATTTCAGGCAAAGAAATTCCAAATTAGCACAGCCAATGCATCACAAATGTGCCTTCAGGTCACCTTCTTCCACTGCGATCACAGTATGAATCAGGGTGAGGCTGCCACAGGGCAGAATACACTTAGAAAAGAAAAGTTTCATTCTCACAATCCCCATTCTTCATTATATACAGTCTAGCAAATCAAGCTGCTTCCAGCCTCTCACGCCTCTCTCCTTTTTCTTTTTTTCGTTTCTGTCTTTATTTCCACAATGCACTCTTAGATATAAATATTATATCTCCACATACCACATACATCATATATGTAGGAATAATAAGGAAACTTATTATTTTAGTCTCTTGAATAAAAGTGACAGCAATACAGGTATGTTTCAGAGACTTGGACCTAGGGATAGATGCTGGTAATCTCAAGCAATTATCTGTGACTTTTGAGAAACCATGAATTGCAGCCTTCAGTGATTCAGAGTGATACAAATATAATCTTAATTACTTAAATTATATAAAAATTTAATCATATATGATTGAATATACTATTTAATACATAATTTTATATAACATAAATATTAAAACATAATATTTATTAATTTCATATATATGTATATGTATATATACACACATATATACATATATATACACACACATATATATATACACACATATATATATATATACACATATATATATATATATATATTAATCAGTCTTAAAACTAAAATGGTCCTGGGCCAAGATGGATGACTGGTTACCCTATTACTGGTTAGAAATTATTAACAAAGCCTTTTATTGTGGGGATCAAAGATGATGATAAGTACATTATTTTCTGTATATACAGCATTTATAAATATTAATTGCCCCATGTTGATTTGCTGGTCCTGTAGACAGGATCTCTTTGGCTTCTGAAAGGTAGACTGGACTTATAAATACTGTGTTTTTTTTTTAATGTTTTTTATTTATCTCTGAGAGAGAGAGACAGCATGAGCAAGGGAGGATCAGAGGGAGGGAGACACAGAATCTGAAACAGGCTCCAGGCTCTGAGCTAGCTGTCAGCACAGAGCCCGACACGGGGCTCAAGCCCACGAACTGTGAGATCATCACCTGAGCTGAAGTAGGACGCTTAACCGACTGAGCCAGAAGGCGCCCCTTTTAAATACTGTTGGAGCTAACATCCACACAAAGTTCCAAAGACTGCCAACTTCAGCAGCACTGTGATCCCTTGGAAGTTTTTGTACAGTTCACTGTGCATTTACTTTAGAGTTGTAATAGAAATCTGAAGGTCAGATAATTCGACTTCTTGCACCATCCTGCCCCATCTCTACTAATCTCTCTAGGAAACTCATTGAATCCAGGTTTCATGTGGTGCTGATAATAAATAATAATAACTGTTTTATAAACTTATATGTTGGTATCCAAATACCATTTCTACAGGAATAATATGTATTCATTTCAAAGGTATATTATTTAAGAATAGTTTATTCATCTGATTTGTCATTAATCCTAATATAAACATGATTTATATCTTCCTTACCCAAAATTACAATGAAATAATACAAATCAAGTACAAAATTTAAAAAGGCAATTTGAACTAAACCAATGTCAAGGAGGCAAGTAAAGAAACAAAACTTCCCCACACTACTCCTTCTCAGCTCCACCTACTTCTTCATAATTCCCTCTCTTGTACTTTCTCAGCCCAGATTCTTGATAGAATTATCAATATTACTTCACGATTGAATATTTTAACCACTAAGTGCAGGTTTTGTCTTTTTTCCCACTTATTCATTACAATCGTGGCTATTTCATTGTCAAATTAGTAAGATTTCCCTTGTCATCAAATTCAGTGGACATCTTGATTTTATAAGGAAGAAAAGAAAACCGATAATCAACCAAATTGCAGTAAGCTGCAAGAACGACTTTCATGAGAATTGCAATTGTAACAAAACTATTATTTAAGATGAAATCAGTCAGGGGCCCGTGGGTGGCTCAGTCAGTTAAGCGATTGACTTTTGATTTCAGCTCAGGTTGTGATCTCAGTTCCTGAGGTTGAGCCCCGCGTTGGGCTCTCAGCTGACAATGCAGGGCCTGCATCGGATTTTCTCTCTATTCCTCTCTCTGTCCCTCTCCTGCTTATGCTCATGCTCTCTCTCTCTCAAAATAAATAAATAAACTTAAAAAAAGAAGTCAATAGGTCATTAAAGAAAATATTTCACAGGTCCAATTTCAGTAAAATAAAAGTAACATTCATTTTAGTGCACTCAAATTTGGAAACATGCATGTAGATTTATGTTGAAATGAGAAGTATCTGAAGGCATAATACAATGTATCTGAAGAGTAAAGCTTAATGAGGTAAGTTTTCTTCATTTTTTTAATGTTTTTTTTTAATTTATTTCTAGGAGAGAGAGAGACAGAGAGAGACGGCGTGAGCAGGGGAGGGTCAGAGAGAGAGGGAGTCACAGCCTCTGAATCAGGCTCCAGGCTCTGAGCTGGCAGTCAGCACAGAGCCTGATGCGGGGCTCGAACCCACGAACCGCGAGATCATGACGTAAGCGAAAGTCGGACGCTTAACGGACTAAGCCACCCAGGCTCCCCAGTTGTCTTCATTTTTAAAAAATTAGAACATAAACAACTAGTGAGTAAGATTGTTTTGGAATCTGCCTTGTTAGAACTTCCCAAATCTTCCTGAAAGCACTTCTTGAGAAACAACTGAGATAGCCCTAAAAGAAGAGATTGGTATCACTTGCAAATTTTGCTTTGTAGCATGTTTTTAATAGTTTCAAAGATTTTGGGAAAAACAATATTAATAGACCAACTCAAAATTAAAGCATTTTTTAGCATTTTCCAAAACTGGATTACCTAGGTTGCAGATTAGAAAAAGAGAACAAAGATTCAAATTTTAAAAATCTAGTTCTGAAAGTAAGAGGCACAATACTTTAGAAATAAGTGTTTGTCCCTAAATATAGTTAAGAGCCAGAGACTTCAAATGTTTTCAGTGTTTCAATAAAATGATGGAAGATTCACTCCTTAAAACAAATAAACGAAACATATTCACAAAACAGTAAAAATATCCACACATATTAGATTGAAGAATAAATTTCTGCTTAATAGTCAGTCTCTCCTTTGCAACAAATGACAAGGTGGACATTTCATTCTTTGAGGAAAGTTAACCCTTTCCCATGATTATGAATCATACAGCTATTGGCCACAATGGAATGCCTGCTTAGTTATGCAAAGGCAAATGTGATGTATTGCTTCTACTTCATACACACACACATACACACACACACACAATTGTCATGAAAAGTGCCAGCGTGATCCCAGATAATATGCCTCTGACTTAACCCTCACAATCTGAAATGTTATTTTACATGCCAAAAGGGATTTTGAAAATTGAGAATTAAGATATGGATTATGGGGAGGTTATCCTGAATTATCTGAGTGAGCCCACTGTGAGAACAACAGTCTTTATAAACACAGGTGTGCGTGCGCGCGCACACACACACACACACAATCACACACATACACACACACAGGAACAGGAGTGTCAGAGTCAGGAAAAGGAGATATGATGAAAAGGATGTAAAGACTGGAATGATAGATGAAGATGGAGGATGGGGCCAGGAGCCAAGGAATATTAGCACCCTCCTAAAGCTAAATTTCCACTGGATCCACTACAAAGAATTCAGTCCTGCAAAAATCTTCATTTTAGCCCCTTATGACTCTTCTCCAACTCCTGACCTCAAATAACACAAAATAAGTTTGTGTTATTTTAAGCCACTGAGTTGTGATAACTTATTAGAGTAGAAATAGGAAGCTAATACAAATACAAAATAAATTGTACTACTGAAAACCGGATATAAAATAGATTTTTTAAACAGAAGCATATAGTTGCTTGTGAGACCATTTTCTAGTTTCTATTCCTGAATATCACTGCTAAAGGATATTAGAATTTTCCTCTATCAGCTCTCATGTAAAATGTGAAGAACATTTGAAGAATTAATTGATAACTTGTTCCTACAATTCATTTTATGAAACTAGTTTTAAAATAGCAATAAAATTAGGAATAATGTATATTCTTCATAGACATCAATGTTTTCTTATTTTAAATGTTGAGATGCAAAATACATTTGAAGAATTTTATACACAAGAAAATACGATCTATAAAATAACTCATATTCCTGTCACTATAGGACTAGGTAAATGTCAATGATAAACCTGATTTTTTTTTTTTTTTTAACAAAGTGAGAGAAAAAAACCCTAGGTTCTTTAAAAGAAATTTCATTACTGATATTGTTGATTGTGTCTGTTGCCTGGAGATTTGGTATTGAGAATTGGTGATTACCTTGTTTGATCTTAGTTCAAAGTATGCTCTATTGTTTGTCAAATGGCTGCAAACCTATCTACTGTCTTCACAGTAATGAATGTAATTCATGTGCTGGCAAAGCCTCACACTTAATACCCAGGGAAGAAAATAATGGCATGAAATATGCATATGCTATTCAGGAGACAGCTCCAATTATAATCTATTGACTACAGTAACCCTGAGTATCTGAAACCAGAGGTCTACTCAGGCTACCCAATACTTAGCTATAAATATTTATTGAGATTTCCACAACAGATTATTTATCTGAGTTGCTGCCACTCCATTGGCATTAAAAATTGGAACAATTCTGGATCTGGTGATAAGAATTTTCTGGAAAGTGTATTTAGAATTCATTCTCTTTATTCATAGAAATTGATTTTTTTTATATACTGATTAGAAGCAAAGTAAAGCAGGTTTAAAAATTTGAGCATCTCATTCTACTAACTCTTTTTAAAGTAATTTCCTCTATTTACCCATCCTAAAAAGTGATTAAATTAAGTTCTTTGGGGCTATCTATTCCTTGATATCCTCCTCCTTTTTCTCAAATCACCATCCCAGACCCATCTGATTTAACATTTTCTTTTTAACTAAATTTAAACTTTCCTGATTTTGAGCCTTCCAAATACTACACATGTAAAATATTTTCCATTCTGATTAGACTATCACAAATCTCTCCAAGGAGTTTTAGACTTGAATATTAAAGAGCTTTTGAAATATCATTTCCTTCAGATATTTCACAAATCTCAGAAAGCTATTTTAGACCAAATAAAGCCATCTACCACCCTGCATAAACAGGTTGTGGACTTATTCTCTTTCTTCTGATCTAACTCTTTAAGGAAAATAAAATGACCTGGCAAAACTCTTTGGGTTTTACCTGACATATAAAATTAGCCACTACTACCAGGGACAATATAAATATAAAGATAAAATAAATTATCTTTCTATAAATAGCATATGATCCATTAAAGGAATGGCATTTGACTAAAATATATGTTGCATATATACAAGGAGTTTGATAAAATAGGTGAATCTGAACACAGGTAATATAAGAATGGAGAAAAGAACAGATAAAACCCCATGATACCACAAGAGCAGCCAGAGCAACCAAGGAGAAAGATAAATTGATAAACCCAGAGTTTATTAGAAGGAGACTATATTTAGAATCACTACCTAAAGAAAAAAACACACTAATTCAAAGATATTTATGCACCTGTTTGTTGCAGCATTAGCCAAGATATGGAAGTAATCTAAGTGTCCATCCATAGATGAATGGATAAAGAAGGTGTGATATGTACACAGTGGAATTCAGCCTAAAAAAATAAAAAAGAAAAGAAATCTTGCCATTTGCACCAACATGGGCGGACCTAGAGAGTATTATACTAAGTAAAATAAGTCAGACAGACAAAGACAAATACTATATGATTTCACTGATATGTGAAATCAAAAGAAAACAAAAGCAAAGGAGAAATAACAACAAAGAGACAGAATCACAAATATAGAGAACTAGTGGTTGCCAGAGAAGAGGAAGCTAGGGGGGATAGGTGAAATAAGTGAAGGGGATTAATAGGTACACACTTCCAGTTATAAGCAATTTATAGAAAAGAAAAGTACAGCCTGGGGAATATAGTCAATAATATTGTCAGGTGTATGATAACAGTAGGTAAACACAGTTAACATGGTAAATATTTGTAATATATATAATTGTCAAATCACTATGTTATACATCTGAAATGAATAAAATATTATATGTCAATTATGCTCAATTAAAAAAAAATTGCTAAGAAAAATTTGCTAAGAATCACCTGGGAAATATTTCAAACTATAGCAAACTGGTGTTCTCCACATTTTATGCGACAAATAAGATATTTAGGGGGGTGGCCTACCCTCATATAAACACTAAAAACTTCCAGATAAAATACAACCCTCCTTCATTAAAAAGGCATCTGAGATCTCAACAAAGCAGATGTCTTACTGAAGGTAGGCACTTGGTGGGGAAAGGCCAGGAATGATAATGCATATGCTGTTCACAGGTCAGTTAAAAAAACTGTAAATTTGTCCCCTCCATTTACAATCTTGAACCCATTTGGAAAACTTGACTGAGAAAAATGGATCTGTCCTAGGATGTGGATTATAGACTATATTGGTGAAATGAATTTGTAGAACATAATAACTTGGTTAGCTTAGAAATGGACATGCCCTTATGACTCAACAACTATACTCTTAGATACATACCTTAGAGAAACTGTTGTACTTAGGAACAAAGAGACCATACAAAAATGCAAAAAAATAAAAAAAAAAGTCCATGTCAACATCATTTATATTGGAGGAAAACTATAAATGATGTAAATGTCCCTCAGCAGGGATATATATAAATAACCCATGGTATGTTCAAAAAATGTAAATCTTGGGAAAAATAAATATGAATATATTATAGCTATATATTCATTGATGTAAATGAGTTAAATAAACAAAAGAATCAAAATCATATTGCAGGACATACATAAAGGTTTTAAATTTTTAAATTTTATATGTTGTTTAGAGATGGAAATATATATTTAAAACACAGGTAACTGACAAACACCCAATTCATGATAAGAATGGGAGAGTATGCAAGGATATATCAGCAGAAAGATGTATGCAGTGGACATTGACAGTACCTGCAGTATTTCATTTTATTTTCTACAACTTAGATTTCCCCACCCTAGATTCTACACCTTTGATATCCAAATTAAACTCAACAAGACTCCAAATATCCCTTCTTCTAGGCTAGTTTGAAATTCAATCTGTCATTGCAGCCATCACTTCTTTGAAGGTTTATAGCAGAATCTGTTGGAAAGGTGACAAGTCTCTGGGAAAATTGGCACCTCCATTACACATCCAGCCTTACTTTCTTTAAAAAAATTGTTTTAACTTTTTTATTTATTTTTTTGAGAGAGACAGAGCATGAGTTGGGGAGGGGCAGAGAAAGGGAGACACAGAATCAGAAGCAGGCTCCAGGATCAGAGCTGTCAGCAAACAGACCTATGCGGGCTCAAACCCATGAACCCATGAACTGTCAGATCATGATCCGAGCTGAAGTTGGCTACTTAACCAACTGAGCTACCCAGGTGGCCTCCCCCCACCCATTTAAAAAATATTAATGCAACCTCACTTTCAATCACTCTTTTTCTTCACTTAGGTATGACATGTAGGCTTCATATATGTTCCTCAAATCTACCAGAGAAGCCCCTGATGAACTAACTTTGTCCTTGCTGTTCTTTCTAGAAACATGTGGTCCTAGAGTTATACATGACTGCCTACCTTATCTTCTTCAAGTATTTTGCTTACATGTTACCTTAGAGAAGCTTTCTTTTATCAATCTGTTAAAGAAAACAATTCCCCACATCCATTCTCCCTATCACTATTCTTTCAATTTTTTTTTCACCAGACTCATCTAATACACTACATAGCTTATTGATTGGTTTATTGTTCCTAGTAATTTATGACAACAGCAAAAATTTTGTGCATTTTCTTAGCACTACAACACATGGTAAGCAATTGGTATATTTTTTAAAATGAAACAAGGGGCTTTTGACTCAAGTCCTACATGCCTTATACTTAGACGTATGTTCTAGAAGCCAAGACTCTCGATAGCCTTCAATTCTGTTGCTCCCATGTTTGTTAAGGTGAAAGAAAATACACATCAAGGCTCAGAGCCAAATGCCCAGAATCCAGTCTCACAAGGTATCTCATGCAGTTTCCTCACTACACTTTGTTTTTGAAATCTATTAGAAATCTTTCAATGAGACTTGCATCTAGTCTTCCTATCTCTCATGCATTCAACCATCAATTTCTCTTTTAAGCAGTTTAGTCTCTTCTTATACCTCACATTCTTCTCTACCCCTTTGACACACACTAAACTTAGTCTTTTCAATAAGACTTCTTTAGTCTTAAAAACTTTTACATTGGTGCTAAATATACAACTCTCTATTGAGAAAAAGTAATAGAAAATTACCTGCTATCTCTGTGTAATGTGGAAAAATAAAATACTAAAGGGGAAAAATATCTTCACTGAACTATATTTTTTATTATAGCAACATATAATTTTTCATAATTGGTCACTGTTATGCACACACTCTTTAAAAATTGTTTTCTTGCTCATTTTCCTTAAAATAGAATTAAAATTATTCTTCCAGTAATCACCATGAATTTTGAAAATATGTACACATATCACTGTGTCTTGCCTTTATGCAGAGAACATATTTTTTGTGGGACCAGGGACTGCCGTTTCTGAATGAATGTGAATTTGGCCTTAATAGCTCAGCATTTAAAAAATTTAACTTAATCCTCATATAAAATTATTTGAAGTTGTCTGAATTATTGAATTAAGGCAAAATACAGCCAAATTATACTCAAATGTAGAAGGTTGACAACCTAACTATATGTGTCAATATAAATATTAAAAGAATAACAACTGCCAATATTTAATGTTATACAGAAAAGCTCAATTTTAAAGGAAAAATCAGCATTTTGTATGTGAATGATATGAGAAATTTCTCTTTTAGTTGCAAACTTAAATACCTGCTTCTGTACAAAAAAAAATCGAATTCAATTACATGCTTTGTTCATCATTTTACGCTATACTAGATACCTTAACAATAAGAGAATATTTGAAATTATCATTGCAGTGTCCTGCTTTTGTTTCAAGAGTATTAATTATTCGTGTAGGAGGAAGAAAGCTGAGGCACGATGATTATAGTAGTCTCCCAATCAATTGATTATCCAGAGTTCACATCACTTAATTATAGGTTATAAAAAAGAGAAAAGTGAATGACTTTTTCTGTTTGCATTATTTGTTCAAATTTATCATGAAATTTTCTTCTTCAAAAGAAAATACTTCTACTTATTTTTAGTAACAGTGATTTTTTAAATTCTATCAATGGCTTGACATATGTAATGTGTGATTCTGACAGGAAAAATATACCTTCTTTCAAGAGATAAAAACAAGTTAAGTACCATGATAAATATATATTATTTCTAGGCAGTTCAATCATATTATCAATGTATTTTCTAAAATAGAGGGTTAGAAACTTTAACATTCTATTCCTGTTTCTCTTCAATGCATCATGAAGGAAGGTTAACAATTTGAGGACTGTGGTGAAAATAATGTGGTCAAATGGTCAGGAGAATTTAAATAGAAGATGGGGTCATATTTTAATAAAAAGGAAAGTTAGTCAGACTAAATTTGTACTATTAGGAGAAAAAGGATATTAGCATACTTATGTTTAATAAAAGGACATGAATAAAACAGACTTCAGAGGTTGTTTTTAATATTTACAGAGATATATCTGAAACTGTGCATATAAACATTCACAAATCCTCACCTGACTTTACATCTCAAGGGATTAGAAAAAGAACAAACTAAGCCCAAAGTTAGCAGAGGGAGGAAATAAATATTAGAAAATAAATAAAGAATAGAAAAACAAAATTAAAAACAATATTGACAATATTAAAAATTAACAACACTGAGGGTTGGATTTTTGAAAAAAAATCAATAAGCCCTTAGATGGACTAAGAAGAATAGAGAGAAGACTCAAATAGATAAAATAGAAATTAAAAATATTAATAGAAGATTCAAAAATGAAAGAGTACATATAGGACCATTATGAGCTATTATTTAGCCAACTAATTAGATAACCAAGATGTAATGCATAAATTCCTAGAAACATGTAATCTACCAACACTGAATTAAGAAGAAACTGAAAGGCCTGAACAGACCCACAACAAACAGTAACACTGAATTGATAATCAAAAAGCCCCCAACAAAGAAAGTTCAGAACCAGGTGGCATCACAGGTGAATTTTACTGAACATTCAAAGAATTAATACCAATCTGTTTTAACATTTTCCAAATAACAAAAAAAAAAAAAAGCGGAACACTTCCAAACTCATTTTATGAGGCCAGATCACTCTTATACCAAAACCAGGAAAAGACAACACAAGGAAAGCAAACTACAGGCCAATATCCCTGACGCACACTGAGACAAAAATCCAAATTCAACAGCACTTTGAACAGATCAGACACCATGAACAAATAGTTATCCTAAGGATATAAAGATTATTCAACAAACACAAATCAATCAATGTGACATACTACATTTTAAAAATGAAAGAAAAAATCCACATGATCATCTAAATAGATGCAGAAAAATACAGCATTTTAGATGTGGAGAAAATACACCGTTGTACACAAATGATGAGAATGTCAACTGGTACAGCCATTGTAGAAAGCAGTATAGAGTTTCCTCAAAAAATAGAACTACTACATGATCCAGCAATCCTAACTCTGGGTTGATAGGCAAAATAAATTAAATCAGTATCTTGAAGATACATCTGTGCTCCTATGTTCACCGCAGCAATACTGACAGTAGCCAAGATATGGAAACAAATTTAAATGCCCGTTAATAGATGTCGCACGCGTGCACACCCACACACACACACCTGAATAGTATTCAGGTTGAAAAAGGAGAAAACCTTGCCTTTTGCAAAAAAAAACAAGATACAGTAATGTCACTTTAATTAACAATACTGTATCGTATACTTGAAATTTGCTAAGTTGTAGATCTTAAGTGTTCTCATCTACTTACTCCCCCAAAAAGAAAGAATAACTATGCGAGATGATAGATATGTTAATTAACTTGACTGTGGTGATTACATCACAATATATATGTAAATCAAAAAATCAACATCAACATTACAACTTAAATATACACAATTCTTATTTGCAGGTTATACTGTGTTCAGAAGGCCTAATTTATATCATGATCTATTTTTGTACTACTTGTGAGGTAAAAATGTTTCTTTACATTTTAAAAAGGAATAGGGTTTCCATAAGTAGACCCACTTATATGTGGCCAATTGATTTGAGACAATGTGCAATAGCAATTCAGAAGTGATTTTAGAATATAATATTTGTGAAAAATGAATTAACCATGTCCTAAAAAATCAGCCATACTCAATGCTTCTTACTATAGACAAAAAGTAACTCAAAATTGATCAGAAATTTATGTGTAAACCTTTATAACTTTCAGAAGAAAATGTAGGAGGAAATCTTTTTGACCTTACCTTTATAAAATTCTTCGATATGACACCAAAGGCATAATACATAAAAGAAAAATTAACAACCTTATCAAAATTGAAAACCTCTTGTTCTTTAAAGTACAGTGTTAAGAAACAAAAAAGAAAAGCCAGAGACTCAGAGAAAATATGTGAAAATCATATATCTGATAAATGACTTGATCCTAGAATATGTTGATAAATCCAAACTCAATAATAAGAAAACACCCAATTAAAAGTGGCAACAATTTTTAATAATAACATAGGAGAATTCATAATTAATCATTAGAGAAATTCAAATTAAACCATGATTTGATACTACCACATGCTTTTTAAATGTCAAAAAAAAACCCACAAAAAACAAAAAATCCTGATATACTGACTGTTGGTGAAAGTAAACTAAAGGGTTTATTAAAGCACTGATTCCTGGCCTTCACCCAAGATTCTGATACAGAAGTAGTTAGCTGGAGATAAAGAATTTAGATTTGCAACAAGCACTCATAAGACAATGACGCCTACTACACAGGGAAAATTGTTGGAGTAGCATCAATCTATAGTGGTATCCTTGAGGAAGTTTATTATCAGTAATCATAACAAGAAAATGTTATCAAGTGGAAGATTTCAAGCAGTAACTGAAACACTGTCTCCAGAAATATCCTGATGTCTGTATTAATGAAACTTGTTACATATTTCCTGAAGTTCATATTACTTATCTTTGTAATATACATTTTTTGTACATATGCATTATGCATTGTATTTTTTACTCTTTATATGCATATGAAGTAAACACATTTTATGTGTACCCTAAGCAAACTTTTGTACCAAGAAAATTTAAATTGCTTTCAGAATCAAAGGAAGAGTTTCAAGGATCCAGATTAGTTTGGATGAGTTTGGACCTAGAGATTGACAAATCTGTCTTTCTCACAGTCTCTCTGGCTTTCAGACACATTTCTCCACTATTTTACTGGTGAAATACTGTTAACATTTTCCTCTTAAAAAATAAAGAGATTATTCTATTCTAATTATTCTAATTATTCAAAAATTAAAGAGATTATTAGTGAGAATTCTATTGACCAATAGACCTCAGCCAACATGGAGAATTGCCTAAACTGGAATGAATCACTCACCTAATGTACTTCCCAGAGAAAGTTCCATTTGGTAACTACCTGACAAGGTTAAATGGCCATGGCCTCTTTACCTCACCTTAGAACAACCCTGGAAGACTATTCTATGTTCAGATGTCCCTGTGGGTTTGACTGAGGTCTTCACTGAGATGACAGACTGCCCAATCTTTCTCTCTGCCTAATCCTACTTCCTTCTTTTATTCACATGTTTGCTAATATATTTTGTTAGACTAAAAAGTGCCCTCCCCAAGATATATTCACTCCTAATCACTAGATACTATAAATATTACCCTATGTGTAAAGAGTTGATATTACTTTCTATGCCAAAAGCAATAATTAAGTTAAAGATCTTGAGAGGAGGAGTTTATCCTAGATTATCTATGAGGGCTCTACATCCTACCCCATGTATCCTTGTAAAAATTGGTGAAAACAACAGAGTAATTGTGAGGTGTTTGTTAACTAACCTTACTGTGGTAATTTTTTGGTAACATATACACATACCAAATAAATATGTTGTACACCTTAAACTTACACAATGTTATATGTCATTTATATCTCAATAGAGCTGAGGGAAAAGAAGTGGAGGGACTCTGACAGAAGCAGATCACAGAGAAGATAATGAAGATGGAGCAGAGAGATGCAGCCATAATGCCAACACCCATGAAAAGCTGAAGAGGTAAGGAATGTTTACTCCCGTATAGCTGGGAACTCTGGAGGGGACACAGCCCTACCAGCTAGATTTCAAACCTCTGTCCTTTGAGAGAATACATTTCTGTTGTTTTCAGCTAAATGGTTTGTGGCCCTAAAACAACAACCACAGCAAAACTAACACATCTCTTTTTATGGTACTTTCTATCTCAAAGTCTTCTTCCAGGTAACCCAAACTGGGACAGACATGGTAGTTACAAATTCTGAAATCACAATTCACAGCTCTACAAATAAAAGATGAAAAGGTCCTTCTCTACCACTGCCCTAATGCCTAGGGAAGTTTCTGATTGTTTTGTTTCTTTTTCTATGTTACAAAATGAGTCCCAGAACTGTACCATTTAATATATCAGAGGGACTAGGATACACTTTTGTTATGTGCTTACTCCTTAAACCAGTGGAACAGCTATTAATATGGACAGATTTCCCCCCCCCACAAAAAAAAAAATATGAGTGAGCAGCATACAAATCACCTATGTATTCCCCTAAGACAGAGAGAGAAATGGAGGGCTTGGTAGACAAAATAAATGTCCTTTAGTCCATCTTTTCCTACAACAAATCCCTATATCAGATTGTAACAATAAAGCAGTGAACATTTCTTATATGTAGCACCTGTTTAACAGTGGGAAAATCCCAATATAACTTTGCCTTCCTTTATTAATATACATTTTAGTTAAAATAGCAAAACCTAGTAACTCAGGCAACTTGTTAAGGCCTGAATTGATATGATCAGGTTCTGATCCCCAGGGCCTGAAGGTGTGACTGTATTTGGAGATAAGTCCTTTAAAGAGGTAATTAAATTAAAAAGAAGTCATTAGGGTCAGCCCTAATCCAATATGACTAGTATCTATAAGAGGAAGAGATTAAGACACAGACATACACAGGAGAAAGATCAAGTGAAAACACTGGAAGAAGAAGATCTCCAAGCTAAGAAGAGAGGCCCTCAGAATGAAGCCAATCCTGCCCACATATGGATCTTGGACTTCTGGATCTAGACTTCAGTACTGTGATGAAACAACTTTGTGTTGTTTCCTGTGGTATTTTTTATGGCAGTCATAGCATACTAATTCATTATTGGAAGATAATATTTGTAATATATCAAACCTCAATGTAAATAATAATTTAAAAATAAGCAACATAATTATTAGCAATATCTAGAATGATTTCATGTATAAAAATCTCATGAGTTATATTATTAAGATATATTGTGATTTATGTGGATATTTATAAATGCTTCACTAGCTTTGCTTCCTAAGGTAAAGAAAAGGGTGTTTATCATGAGAAAAAAATCAATCGTATTCATTGTATTTGTACACATTAATGATTGATTTATATGCATGAATATAACCATTTTAGAATCCACTCAACTAGAAAACTTCTGCTCATCTTCTGTATAATCAAATATTACATTAAATAATGTTCAATTTTAAGTTAATCAAAATCATTAACATTTAACCATACATTTCTGTCATAATGTAAATAAGGAACAGTAACTGTACTTTTTCCAAAACTTCATTATTTTTAATGCAATAAGGAATAGCACTCAATGAGGACCATTGATTTCAGTGAAGTGTACTGACTGATACACACAAAGCTATTAGAGCACTATGGAGATATGATAAATATTCTAAGGAAAAATTGCACTAATCAGAAAAAGACTGGTAGTTCTGTTTTTCCATCAAAATTAAACTTTTGCTTTTTTAAACCACTAAAACTGTTGGAGTCCTCTGTTACTACTATATAACCTAGCCTATTCAGACTGGCATATATATGATCAGTGATGGGCTATTGATAAAACAAATTATAAAGTACGTGGCATTATCTTAACACCGGCTAACAGCACGGGACTAATTGCCTGGTGTTGGAAAGATAGTAATCCATTATATGTAATAGCAATTTTTTGCATACAAATGTTGCCTTATGTTACATGTGAAATAGACCCTATACTATAAAGTCTGTAGCTCTAGGGAAAAGGCTGGCAATCTAGTTCATAGCAGCATATAATAGTTACTGTTGCCTTCACTTAATAAGATATTGCAAGAAAAATAGGAGTTCAAAATAATTGATGAACTTCAATTACTGGTCAGAATGCAGATAAAGACAGATGGTTGCTCCCACCATAGAAAATGTAGATTAAATTTTTAGAGGTGCCTGGGTGTCTCGGTTGAGTGTCTGACTTTGGCTCAGGTCATGATCTCACGTTTTGTGGGTTCAAGCTCTGCGTCAGGCTCTGGACTGACAGCTCACAGCCTGAAGCCTGTTTCAGATTCCATGTCTCCCCCTCTCTGGGCCCCTCTCGAGCCCGTGTTCTTCTTTTTCTCTCTCTTGAAAATAAACATTAAAAATTTTTTTTTCAGTAGATTAATTTTTAATATGTGTATTTATGTGTACTGAACTTTTGTTAATATTAAATGTTCTCTTTTTCTCTAACACAAGTTTTAATACCTTTTTAAAACTAAGAATTTCAGACATAAAGAAATCTTGAGTCAAAGGATTAATATATTTTTTAATCTAGATTCCTAACATGTTACTATCTTAAATTAGTTTAATGTCCTACATACATACACACACATTTGGATTTTCTAGTGTTTCCTCACTTTTAGATTCCAGTTATACACTTTTGGCAAATAATATGCAAGTAAGATTTTTTTTTATTACTTTCCAGAAAGATATTCCATATTTATCCTGAATTTTTGCTGCTCTGGCTCTTGAATCATGCTTTTTCCCAAGGAGTAATAGTTGTTTTCATCAAAGAATAAAATGTACTTGAGCATCAGTTGAGTTCATAGACACTAGAAAATCATTGCTATGTATATACATACATGTGTACATACAGAGATACTTCTGTATCTATTTCTAGATCAAACTATAACTTTTTTCAATGTTTACTTATTTTTGAGAGAGAGAGCTAGGGAATGAGTGGGGGAGGGTCAGAGAACGAGGGCCTGAAGCAGGCTCAAGGCTCCAGGCTCTGATCTGTCAGCACAGAGTCTGATGTGTGACTTGAACTCACGAACCAAGATCATGACCTGATCCAAAGTCAGACACTCAACCAACTGATCCATCCAGGGCCCCCAGATCAATCTGTATTCAAAAACTATATGTATCTATAATTATGTCTACACACATTTGTATCTGAATATGTACCAGTATGTGTTTCTGTATAAATACATGAGCTTATACTGACACTTCCCATTCCAATCCAACAGCAGAGGCTTATTCTATTCTTCTCCTGGTCTATATTTATAATTTCCATCTATCTCCATAATGAGAAACCAAGCTCCAATTACCCACAATGTATTTACATAATCACTCAATCTTTGAATACCCAAAAAGTAGTTTCAGAATTTCTAACTATGACTCTATATTAACTATAAGGTTCAATATTTTTAGAGTTCTGGTTTTTTTTTTCCCCTTAGCCTGAGGATATACTATCCAAATGCTGATTAAAAATCACTTGGTTTAATACTCCTACATGATTTTCACAGTGGTTATGCAATTTATTTGAAATATGGTTTGGTTCATTTGTTTCTGTTTGAGTTCTATTTTGCATTGCCACTCTTTTATTTGTTTTATTTGTGTGTGTATCTGTGTGTGTGTGTGTGTCTATCTGTGTGTGTGTCTGTGTATGAACACTAACAGTTTCCAAAGTCAGAATTATACCTAAAGATGTATTTAATGAGTTAATTCTTAAGATACAGAAAAAAGAATCTCATTGTTCTTGAAAATATTAATAGGAACATTAATTTGGATAGATATATTAAGGAGTTAAATAAACAATATTCTTAGTAAACAAATTACATAATACTGCAGAGGTTCTGTGATATGTATTTTAAGAATTAACGATATTAAAGCACTTCATCCCAATCCTAGCCCCCATACCATGACCACCACCTATAGGATTTTCCTTCTTTGGTAGTTTAAACAATAGGAGTGTTCCATTGTTTTGTCTATCCTCAAAATATCATGTTAGGTCCTCTCTACATATTTATATAATTTAGCAATTTCTCATTTCCACCTACCAATTCTTAAAATATAAATCCAAGTATTGAAGATAAACACAATGGGGAATAATTAAAATTCTAAACAGTAAAAGAAATTTTTAAGTGGTGACCAAATTCATGGTAAAAAACTTTATTGTTTGAAAAATATGAAATCAGTTCCTGGATGAATAAAGTATTGCTATACTTCAGAAGAGTTTGGTTATTGGCCATTTTGGGTTAAGGTAAGAAAGGATATAGAAAATTTTAAAATGTATCTTCTTAGTGATGAATCAATTCTTTAAATTGTCAAATTATTCTTTTATATATCTATAAACATCCCATTTATTTTTATGGCTAATTGCGTATAGTTAAGTTGTGTAATTTTGAAGGTGAATAGAACTGAGCATGTGCAAAACAACTCCATTGTGTTAATACTACCCAGCTTAATATTCTATTATTAAATCTATATAAAACTGGAGGACAATGATCCAGTATTAATAAAACAGTAACCTATGTTCAACATAAAAACATATACACTTTTTACTTTCTTGAGATGAAGATAATAAATTTGGACAATCAAATATAAAAGCCATTTTAATTGTCTTGATCACATACTCACAGGCTAAAATACGTATAATATTTATTTTTAATCTTAAAATACTGAGTTATATTTAAATAACTCAGTTATATTTAAATAATATAGTGATAGATGACATCTAATATCATTACCATATGCTAGATAATATGTATCATTAAATAATGTATATAATTTATCATGTTGTATATATGTGCATCTATCTATATCTACCTATCTGTAGAGGATGTTGTTCAGTAACATATTTGCCTAATAGCTATTAAATTGTCTTTTCCAAGATGAAGATAGAATGAGAGAGACTCAGAAGGAGGATACAAGTATCCAGTTACAAGAGATATCAGAACAAAATTATGTAATTGACTAAAACATTATGCTTTGAATCTAAAGGTAAAATTGTTAAAAGAGTAAAAATATGTGCACTATATTTATATAGTTTCTACAGAGGCCGCAAAATAATTACTGATGAAATACTACTGATTGTTATTCTAACATCTTTTAGGATCCAGGATTTAAACAAATAGAACAAACTGATAATCATCTAATAACTCTGTTTCCCAAACAGGTAATTTCTCTCTGAAATGTGTAGTAAGAGAACAGATATTTGTAAGCCATGTTATACTATGTTTTCTGATTTTTTTCTTTCTTTTTTTCTTTTTTTCTTTTTTTGAGAGAGGAAGGGGTGAGTGGCAAAGGAAGAGGGAGAGAATCTTAAGCAGGTTCCAAGCTCAGAGCTCAGTGCAGAGCCCAACATGGAGCTTAATCTCATGCCTGTGAGATCATGACATAGGCTGAAATCAAGAGTCAGATGCTTAACTGAACCACCCAGATACCCCTGATTTTTTTTTCTTTCCATAAAAATTTAATAAACTGTATATACCAAAGTTCTCAAAATTTTACTCCTAGGAAGTGAGAAACATACCAAATATGTTGGCAGTTTAGATGCACTCATAAACAATGTTTCTTTCAGAGATAAATTAAAAATTGAATATTATAAGATTTCTAAGAAAGAATATGAGAAAGACGAATACTGTGTCAACAAAATTAACAAATATTTTATACTCAGCACCATTTTTTTCAATAAACTAGAGATTCTATCCACTTTCATCCTATCATAGAACAAATATTATTAAGGATGTGAAAATATGAATAAATGTTGAAGATTATGAATTTTGGATAAAATCCAAAGAAAGGAAATCTAAAATTAGCTCATATGACTAGACTGCATTGCAATAATTATACTATCTATATCAATAGTAATAACTTAAAAGGAAATGTCAAATTACTTCTTGATTTATGAGCACCATCTAATTAATTGAATTTTACTGAAGCTACACGGAATTACACAGCAAAGATAAATAATAACTACTCTTTCTTAAAAATATATATAAACACGGGAAGAAAATTAGCCTAAAATTAGAGAACTGATATAAGTACAAATTCAATTTTCTAAATTGAAATTCATTCAGATATTTTTAGTAATTCATTTTTCTACAAGTATTTCTTTAGCACCTACTTGTGCTGCAGATATAACGGATAAAAATTCCTCTCCTCGGGGCGCCTGGGTGGCTTAGTCGGTTAAGCGTCCGACTTTCGCTTAGGTCATGATCTCGCGGTTCGTGGGTTCGAGCCCCGCGTCGGGCTCTGTGCTGACTGCCAGCTCAGATCCTGGAGCCTGTTTCAGTCTGTGACTCCCTCTC